>NC_066573.1:1566733-1620244 GCF_024679095.1 Eriocheir sinensis
CCTTACTAAAATCAAGATAAACTGCATCGTAATTATCATCATTGTCAGCTGCCTCGTATACTCTACTGTAAAAGGATAAAGGATTAGTAAGGCACGACTTTTCTTTAATAAACCCATGCTGTGAGTCGTGAATTAAATTATTTGTCAATATGGTCCCTAATACTATCTGCTAGTATTGACTCAAGCATGTTGCCATAACTGACGTCAAACTAATCGCCCTATAGTTTTGCATAAAAAATTTGTCACCCTTTTTAAATATTGGAATAACGTGTGCCTGCCTCCATGAAACATGCACCACCCCTGTGTCTAGTGACTTCCTAAAAACTTCTGTTAGCTGCCCACTGATTTCAGATTTACATTCTTTTAACACCCTGGGGAAAAATTTCATTTGGTCCAGGCGCCTTAGTAACTTTGAATCTATCTATCTGTCTAATCACGACCTCCTTACTTACGTTGATCTTGGTTAATCCTTCTACCTCTTCTCCCCTGTAGATGTGTTCTCCCTGAGGTATATCGTCTAATCTTTCCTTGGTAAGTACAGTTAAGAAATATCTGTTTAACGCCTCACTCATTTTCCCGTCTGTATCTATCAGTGATTCTCCTGACTTAAGCGACCCTATCTTATCCCTAACCTTGGTTTTATTAGGTTGAAAGAAACCCTTTGGATTGTTCTTTGCTTCCCTGGCAATTCTAATCTCATAATTATGTTTTGCTCTACGCGTGCTATTCTTTACTGTTCTGGCTTAATCGTTGTAACTGTCCCTTATGTGAGTTTCCCCCCTCTTGATTCTAACATATTACCCTCTTTTCCTTCCTATTTCAGTTTTTAGCCTGTCTGTCATCCATCGCGGGTAATTACCTGTTGACCTGACTTATCTGTGAGGTATAAACTGTTGCTGACCTTGTTTAATCTCCCTGGCCAGACTATTGTACCAACTCCAAGCTACTGACCTGACTAACGACCTCACCAGAGATTAACGCCCCTCCCTGCTCTGGGTCCTAACCTACTTCTGATCTTACTCCCCTAATCCCTTGCAGCTGCTTTCTTAACCCCTCGTAGTCCGCCTCCCTGAAGTCAGGTATTAATGTGTTGTTACTGCTGACTCTATGCTCCCATTTAATATTAAATATAATTTTCTCATGATCACTGTTACCTAATGAATCCCCAACCTTTATGTTGCTTATTATGTCCTCTCTATTAGTTAACAACAGATCCAAAATATTTTCTTACCTCGTTGCTGTTCTATTTAAAGCCCCGTTCACACTGTGCCGACTCTGGGCCACGACAACCCAGCGACTTTTCCATTTGACAAGTTGGTTCCCACGCTCCAAGAAGGGGGGGAAGGTTTTATTGGGGTCTTGGTGTCTTGCCGACTGTCTGAGACATTCGGCCAACTAGTTGCCAGCATGTCGTGCTAACCCCCAGGACTCCAGACTCGCGTCACGACGTCGGCGCAGCATTCGGCAACAGTCTCAAGACTCTTTCAAGACATGCCCGACCCTTTCACATCAACACCCAAGACCTCGTGTACCCTAGAGTCGTGGGTAGTCGTGGCCCAGAGTCGGCACAGTGTGAACGGGGCTTAACTGCTTAAGGAAACTATCCTGTATCACATCTAACAAATCCTGCGCCTCCTGGTCTCCTGATAAAGTATCCCATTCTATGTTCCTATAATTAAAATCTCTAATTACACATACATTCCAATATCTTGACGCCTTACTAATTTCTTGTAAAAGGGGTTGGCTACTATCCATGTTAAGGTTGAGTGGTCTGTAAAGTACTCCTATGACAAGCTTCTCCTTCCTACCTTTTTTTCTACCCAGAGGGATTGTGTATTGCTATCTACCTTGACTGAGTTGTTAAAGTTTTTAATGACACAATTAAGATTGTCCCTGACGAAGAGTGCGACCCCACCCACCCCCTTCCTGCCTATTCTATCTTGGTGGAATAACCTATACCCTTCAATATCTAATTCTGGGAGAAAGTGTCTGTCTGCAGTATTAATCCGTGACTCTGTGATCGCTATCATATCAAATTCCTCTACGCACGCATTTCCCCGCAATAAATTTATCTTATTCCTAATACTTCTACTGTTTGTATAGTACACATTTAGACCTACCCCTTGATTAACCCTAAAACTGTACCATTATTAATACATTTTATGTTTCCCCAAGGTATTGCCATCTTAGGCCCCCTCTTACATACCCTAAAACAATCTGCAGGTACCTCAATCTACGTTAAAGGGAATCAAACAAGATCTGAACCCCCTCTCGTGAAAAGTGAACCCCGTCCCTCAGGTATAGGTGGTTCTCGCCATAGAATCGGTAGAATCTTTCACTGACCAACCTGGTGAACAAGACTACAACTTTGCTCTCCTCGACGACCTAGAGCAGTTGGTTCAGCACCTTACACGTATTCCCGACCGTCCTGGAGACAGGGCCAACATTCTAGACCTCTTCCTTACCTCTAACCCTTCTGCTTACTCTGTCAAAATGTTCTCTCCGTTGGGCTCCTCCGATCATAACCTTATTTCTGTATCCTATGCTATCGCTCCTGTTCATCCTCTGGACCCACCGAAGAGGCGATGCTTCTGGCATTTTGCTTCAGCTCGGTGGAACGACTTGAGGATGTTCTTTTCCGATTTCCCGTGGAATGATTACTGCTTCCAGGAGAGAGAGCCCTCTGTGTGTACCCAGCGCCTCACAGAGGTGATTGTCTCTGGAATGGAGGCATACATTCCACGTTCTTTCTCTACTCCTCATGCTAAAAAGCCTTGGTCTAATCATGCTTGTTCTCGTGCTTGTAATTAACCCTTAAACACATCCGGGGGTCGGATCGGACCCCACTATATTTTCTCAATGGTAACACAGCCGCCTCATTGGCGCCAGACAGCTGTGATGCCTGATAGCTTTTGTGTTCTCTTTGATGTTGTCGATGTTGTGTGCATGCCGCTCTCGCTCTTTCCGTGTCCAGTGTAGAAGCGATTGGTGCCCGTTTCGACCCCACGTATGTGTATACGTAATACAACGTTGTATTACGTAGTCCCCCCCCAAATTGATATATATATATATATATATATATATATATATATATATATATATATATATATATATATATATATATATATATATATATATATATATATATATATATATATAAATAAATAAAACGGGCGCTGACCGTTCAAGATGTACATTCCCAATAAGCCTGCCAAGTATAGACTGAAACTTGTCCTTATAACTGACAACACAAGGGTGTACCTATTGGGGCCAAAACCGTATTTGGGGAAGGGAAATCCACCAGCTCAAGGAAACCTTGGCCTGGGACACTGCCTGACGAAGGAGCTGACTACGTAAACCATATCATAACACCAACAGGAACGTAACTGTGGACAACTGGTTTACCTCAGTTCCCCTTGTAATCCTACATATCCACCGTCTGCAACTCCCCATTGATGTTCAGCGTCCTAATGGAGCATTGGAGCAGGCGGTGTTGTGTATCAGCTCTCGCATAGTACGGTGCAGGAAGTGTCCGCGGAAAGATGTTAGGAAAAGCCGCAATGTGTGCTTTACTTGTATAAGGAGGCTCTCTGCAGATTCCTCAAATATAAGTAATAATTTTCTATGAATTGCAACTGTACTAATGTACATTTGTACAAAAATACTCCAAAGATTTTTTTTTTCACTAATAAAATATCAACTTTTTTTGACATCTTGCCTCAGAACTAGCAGGGGTGCCAGAATGCTAGGGCTACATAAGCTGCATCCCACACTCCCAGGCTGTACTTGGGACATGCTACATGGGAGTACTTGCATGGGAGGGCCTGATACAAAATGTATTGTGAACAGGTGTATTATTTTTCATGAGTTTTGGAGATTTTTGGGGGGGGTATCCAATCTAATACTTACTTATCAATTTTTACATATATTTGTTTCTCCAGAAACAGGATTAAGTTTGGCATTGCCCATGGTGCTTTTAGTTTGAATAAAATGCAATTAGAAGTATTTTCATTTTTCAAATGTTGGGGTCCGCAAGGACCCCTAATTTAATAGGGTATGTGTTTGACTCCTATTAATCATGAACTTTACATTTCTGCCCGGAATCGTGCCAAATCTATTCTCCGACTTACCAAAACCTCTTTCATCAATAGAAAATGTCAACACCTTGCTTTTTCTAATACTTCCCGTGACTTCTGGCACCTTTTTTTTTTTTTTTTTTTTTTTTTTTTACAGCAAAGGAGACAGTTCAAGGGCCCAAAAAAAGCAAACATTAATAAAAAAACTGCTCGCTACTCACTGCTCCTGAAAAGAATCCAAAGAGGTGGCCGAAAGATAGGCCTCCTCTTGAAAGAGTTCAAGTGAGGAAATACAGATGAAGGAAGATTGTTCCAGAGTTTACCAGCGTGAGGGATGAAAGAGTGAAGATGCTGGTTAATTCAGAAGAGCAGTCAGTGTGGAAATATCGATAGAAGATAGAAAGAGAGGCAACATTGCGGCGGAATTTAAGAGGTAGAAGACTATCAGTATGAGGAGGAGAGCTGATGAGACGAAGAGCCTTAGCCTCCACTCTGTCCAGAAGAGCTGTGGAGATGCATACTCCATACGAAGGCGGACAAGGCCCCTGTATATGGACAGCATCTGTGCAGGGAGAAGAACTGAACGCCCAGCCTCGTGGAAGCTGATTTAGTAAGCTAAGAGATTTGAAGTTTCCAGTTGATATTTTGAGTTAGGGATAGTCCGAGGATGTTTAGTGTTGAGGAAGGTGATAGCTGGGTGTTGTCAAAGAATAGGGGATAGTTGTTTGGAAGATTGTGTCGAGTGGATAGGTGGAGAAACTGTGTTTTTGAGGCGTTGAAGGACACCAGGCTCTTCTTGCCCCAATCGGAAATAATAGTAAGGTCTGAGGCTAGGCGTTCTGCAGCCTTCGTTAAGTTCCTGAAGGGGAATCATCGGCGTAGGAATGGATAGGACAGTTCGTTTTGGAAAGAAGATCATCAATGAACAACAGAAAAGAAATAGAACAGAGAAGGATAGAAACCGTAGGAGGGTAGTTTAGAAAGCAAAGATTTGTGCCAGACCCTATCAAAGCTTTTGATATGTCCAGCGCAATAGCAGAAGTTTCAACCGAAAGAGAGGATGACCAAGAGTCAGTTAAGAAGGCTAGAGATCACCAGTAGAACGCCCCTTGCTGAACCCATACTGTCGATCAGATAGAAGGTCAGAGATTGATTCAAAAGCTTTAGAAGGAAAGGTAGATGTTGACAGGCAGAGGCGAAAGAGTTTGACCAGGCAGGGTGACAGCACGGAGGCACAGTTTTAAGGACAATAGGAGGCACTCCATCAGGTCCATAAGCCTTCTGAGGATTGAGGCCATAGAGGGCATAGAAAACATCATTTTGAAGAATCTTTATAACAGGCATAAAGGAGTCAGAGGGGGGATGAGTAGGAGGAATATGCCCAGAATCGTCCAGAGTGGAGTTTTTAGAAAAGTTTGAGAGAAGAGTTCAGCCTTAGAGATAGATGAGACGAAGATGAAGAAGTGAAGTTGGAGGAGATGTTTTTAAGAGTTAGAGAAAGTAGGGTTTTGACATTTTCTATTAGTGAAAGAATTTTTGGTTAGTCGGAGAATAGATTTGGCACGATTTCGGGCAGAAATGTAAAGTTCATAATTATCATTAGTTTGAAGGCTCTGGTACCTTTTGTGAGCTACCTCTCTATCATTGACAGCACGAGAACAAGCGTGATTAAACCAAGGCTTTTTAGCGTGAGGGAGAAAGAACGAGGAATGTATGCCTCCATTCCAGAGACAATCACCTCTGTGATGCGCTGAGCACACAGAGGGTCTCTATCCTGGAAGCAATAATCATTCCACGGAAAAGCCATCCTCAGGTCGTCCCACCGTGCTGAAGCAAAATGCCAGAAGCATCGCCTCTTCGGTGGGTCCAGAGGGTGTACAGGAGCGATAGGACAGGATGCAGAAATAAGATTGTGATCGGAGGAGCCCAACGGAGAGAACAGTTTGACAGAATAAGCAGAAGGGTTTGAGGTAAGGAAGAGGTCTAGAATGTTGGGCCGGTCTCCAAGACGGTCGGGAATACGTGTAGGGTGCTGGACCAACTGCTCTAGGTCGTTGAGGATAGCAAAGTTGTAGGCTTGTTCACCAGGATGGTCAGTGAAAGAGGATGAAAGCCAATCTCCTAGGATGGAGATTTCAATTCAAATAGTCAAAGAATTTTACATAGTTGGTAGAGTTAGGTGAGATATAAACAGCACAGATGTATTTAGTAATAGAATGACACGCACGTAGGCGCAACAACCAGCTTTGGATTGAAATTTAGGATAGAGATAGTAGGAGGGAACAGAGTAGAGATTGCTGTCAGTAGCCTCAGCAACCTGTGTTTCGGTAAGGAAGAGAAGGTGAGGTTTAGAGGAGGAGAGATGATGTTCCACAGAATGAAAATTAGAGCGAAGACCGCGAATGTTGCAGAAATTGAGAAGAAAGAGGTTCGAGGAGTTATCAAGACACCTCTCGGGTCGGCAGCCAGAAGGGGAGTCCTCCCCTCCTCTCCTTAACCCTGACGGCAGCACTGCCGTCTCATCTATCTCTAAGGCTGAACTCTTCGCTCAAACTTTCCGTAAGAACTCCACCCTGGACGATTCTGGGCATATTCCTCCTACTCATCCTCCCTCTAACTCCTTTATGCCTGTTATTAAGATTCTTCGTAATGAAGTTTTCTATGCCCTCTCTGGCCTCAACTCTCAGAAGGTTTGTGGACCTGATGGAGTGCCTCCTATTGTCCTTAAAAACTGTGCTTCTGTGCTGACACCCTACTGGGTCAAACTCTTTCGTCTCTGCCTATCACCATCTACCTTTCCCTCCTGCTGGAAGTATGCCTTTGTAAAGCCTGTGTCGAATAAGGGTGATCGTTCCAATCCCTCAAACTGCCGCCCTATAGCTTTACTTTCCTGTCTATCTAAAGCTTTTGAATCAATCCTTAACCGAAAGATTCAAAAGCACCTTTCCACTTCTAAACTTTTATCTGATCGCCAGTATGGGTTCCGCAAGGGGCGTTTTACTGGCGACCTTCTTGCTCTCTTAACTGACTCTTGGTCATCCTCTCTTAGCCGTTTCGGTGAAACTTTCTCTGTTGCGCTAGACATATCGAAAGCCTTCAATAGAGTCTGGCACCAGTCTTTGCTTTCTAAACTGCCCTCTTTCGGATTCTATCCCTCTCTTTGTGACTTTATTTTCAGTGGTAGACGGTCACTGCTCATCCCCTAAACCTATCAACAGTGGTGTTCCACAGGGCTCTGTCCTATCACCCACTCTCTTCCTGTTATTCATCAATGATCTTCTTTCCATAACAAACTGTCCTGTCCACTCTTACGCCGACGACTCCACTCTGCATTATTCAACTTCTTTCAATAGAAGGCCATCCCAACAGGAAGTGCACGACTCCAGACTGGAGGCTGCAGAACGCTTAACCTCAGACCTTGCTATCATTTCCGATCGGGGTAAAAGGAACCTTGTGTCCTTAAATGCCTCAAAAACTCAATTTCTCCACCTATCAACTCGACACAGTCTTTCAAACACCTATCCCTATTCTTCGACAACACTCAGCTGTCACCTTCTTCAACACTAAATATCCTCGGTCTGTCCTTAACTCAAAATCTCAACTGGAAACTTCACATCTCTCTCGCTAAATCAGCTTCCTCGAGATTGGGCGTTCTGTATCGTCTCCGCCAGTTCTTCTGCCCCGCGCAGTTGCTATACATATACAGGGGCATGATTGTCCACCCTCGTATGGATTATGCATCTCACGTGTGGTGGGGGCTCCACTCACACAGCTCTTCTGGACAGGGTGGAGTCTAAGGCTCTTCGTCTCATTAGCTCTCCTCCTCCTACTGATTGTTTTCTACCTCTTAAATTCCGTCGCGATGTTGCCTCTCTTTCTATCTTCTATCGCTATTTTCACGCTGACTGCTCTTCTGAACTTGCTAACTGCATGCCTCCCCCCTTCCGCGGCCCCGCTGCACACGACTTTCTACTCATGCTCATCCCTATACTGTCCAAACCCCTTATGCAAGAGTTAACCAGCATCTTCACTCTTTCAGCCCTCACGCTGGTAAACTCTGGAACAATCTTCCTTCATCTGTATTTCCTCCTGCCTACGACTTGAACTCTTTCAAGAGGAGGGTAGCAGGACACCTCTCCTCCCGAAATTGACCTCTCTTTCGGCCACCTCTTTTGATTCTCTTTTTGTAGGAGCAGCGAGTAGCGGGCTTTTTTTTATTATTGTTTCTTTTTTTTTTTGCCCTTGAGCTGTCTCCTTTGTTGTAAAAAAAAAAAAAAGTGTCGACAAAATGTAATGTCCATCCATTGGCTTTGCAATAATCTGCCAACCTGCAGTTTAATGCAATAGCCCTGGACAGCCAAATGCCACCAGCCGGCCGCCTTGGCAGAACCCCACACACCACAGGAACACCGCCCTTACACGTAACCCTCCTGAGAGCCTCTCTAAAGCAAAGCAGAAGCTGCTCGCTACCTCACCTGCCTATGTCGTTCCCTGCCACGCTCAGGCAGACGATGGGTTTAACCCCCTCGCCTGCCATGCAGGTCTCTACCCTATCGCTGACATCCATAATCCCCGCCCCTAGAAAACACACCCGGGTCCTACGCTTCCTATCTCTAGCACAGAAGGCCCTATCTAAAAACCTGACCTGGCTATCCCCAACAACCAAAATGTTACCTCTGGGCAGGGATTTGTCATCTGCCCTCCTCTCCTTCACCTGCACCTCCACTGCTTCCTCCTCCTTCGGCTCAGAAAGAGCCTGAAAGGAGTTGCGGCACTCCACACCCACAGGAGTGGACCTCTTCAGGTTTAGGCGGCTCCGTCGGTTCTCTACCACCTGCCAGCCCCCATCTGCAGAGAGAGAGAGAGAGAGAGAGAGAGAGAGAGAGAGAGAGAGAGAGAGAGAGAGAGAGAGAGAGAGAGAGCTAGGAAAGGCAAAGCAGCAGTCACTAAGTTATAGACGGGTGCCATTTTCTGGAAATCAGACACCCGTGGGCATCGGATAGTCAGTTTTGTCAGACACATTTTTCTAAAGGAATAATAAGCCCTGAATCCAATGAAGCCATTTGACAAGCTGTAACATGCCCCTGTTGCCCATGGCAACCCACGAAACAAAATGGCCGACAGCGGGATAAGTAGTGAGCATAAGAACGTATTCATAGGATACAAATCGGTCTATAAATGAATGGAAATACACTTTTCTAACCGAAATTGGGGAGCTGAATTAAAGTAAGCCAATTCTTCAGCCTGCATTTAGCCTCTGTTGCCCATATATGCTCATTCATATACAAAATATTGACATTACCATTGGTTTCAAAGTCACTGATCACCATCAACACCACTGTATATTTATGTTGCATGTGTCTGAAGCTTAGGACAACATGGATCCAGTCTGCTCTCTGAAACGTGATATGCCTGTGGCCCCAGAACTTTGCATTGCGTGTGAAAAAAAGACAAAAGAAAAAAACTAATAAGTTTGGTGAAACAGGAAAGACATCGTTTACGAGGCATCTCAGACAAGGAGAAAATTACGAGATATTGATAACAGATGTGCCATATACCGAATATATGCATAGTTATCTTCAGAGTCTAACAGAGATCTCTTCTGTCATGGAAGTTGCTATTCTACATTTACCAGCAAGACCATTATATCAAGACTAGGCAAAGCAATACATAAAGAAATAAACAGAAAAACGAGATCTTCAACGATGCTGCGAAGTTCTGCTGGTGGTATGAAGTGGGAAGCATGCATGTTTTGCCAGGATGCAACGGCCAAAGAAAAGCTTTACAATGTTGCGACATTCAACAAGAGCAACTCTATCCTAGAAGCCTCAAAGTAAGATCCTGTAATTCATGTCCGCCTGTCTGGAGTTTCTGACCTGATGGCTGCAGCAGGGAAGTATCACAACACTTGTTACCAGAGCTTCAGTAGAAGGACGTCAAAGACACAGAAATCAGCAAGTGAGGGATCAACTGTCGCCATGGAGTGGCTGATCGTAGAGCTCAAGGATTCAGCCACAAAAGCACAAGTACTTTATCTGTCCCGTGTCTGGAAATACTATTGTAAGTTGGCACAAAAAGCAAATAAGGAAATACCTCTGTCATTTCTCAGCAGGAGAACCACATTCAAGGACAAACTTCAATCAAAGATTGCTGACATTTATGACTGTGTCACTTTGCAACCACCAGAAAGACAGGTACTGCTTATTCCTAAGAAATATCAAAATACTCCCTTCTCAAAATTAGTGTGTGAAGAAGAATCAGAATTCCTACACATTCCCAAGCATCACGCCAGTGAAGAATTCTTGGGAATGGTGCATGTGGCACTGAAACTCAGGTCTGATGTCCTCTCACACCCAGAACACAAAGGCTTTGCTGTCAGCGAGGAAAATATGATCTCTTCAGTATCTGAAAGTCTCTTCATGTTCCTACGGCTGATATTTGGTGGTCAGAGCTTGCTGGAAGAGAACCTAGAAGAAGATGATCCAGACTGTGATAATCAAAGCCAGACAGAAGCCAGAACCCAGAAAAGGATTCTCAGCCTTGCACAAGTCACTGTGTACAATCTCACTGGTGGCAAACGTTGAACACCAAGCAGACAGAAAGTTCCAGCAGCACCTAATTATTGCCTTCAAGGCTGGAAGGAATGTCAATCTGGAGCAAATACTAAAGCATGAGCTTATGCCTGCTCCACCTGCACTTGTAGAAATGAATGGTGATCTACGATCAGGCCAAAAGTCCCTTCTGTCGGAGTCACTGACACACCTTGCCCTCAAAGTCTGCAGGCTGCAGACATTGGTGAAGAAGGAACACTTATTGTAGATGGCCAGGCACATGTCATTGCTCTTGGGAAACCAACAAATGCTAAAACCTTTAGGAATCTTGCTGATATTTTTGTCGCATCGATTCTCAAGATTGGGGTTGGATTCAGTCGCATTGACATTGTTTTCGACAGATACTACGACTTGTCCATCAAGAGTAGCACAAGGAAGAAACGAGGAAAGAAGGCAGTGCCTGTGAGAAGACAGAGGCGTCCCTCTCCCTCATAATTGGGACAGCTTCATGACACATACAGAAAACAAAGCTGACTTGGCAAGATTATTGTCTCAGCAGTTGATTATAAAGGCACCAGCAAGCAAGACAATCGTTTTCGCTTGAGGATTCAGTGACGAAGAGCAGGTGGAGTCTTCTACCCCTGACGACAACACTGAGGAACTCGAGGGACACCATGAGGAAGCCGACACACGTATAGTATTACACTGTGTTAAGAGCCGAACATCCAGCATCGTAGTTGCTGCTCGTGGCACTGATGTACTGGTGCTCATGTTGGCCCACTTTGCAAAAATGTCATGTCCAAGGGTGTGGATGAAGGCTGGCACATCCAAAACACCGAAATATATCCCGGTTCACTCAGTGGCAGGTCAGTTTGACAATAACATCCTTAGTAGCTTGCCAGCCTTTCACTCGTTGACAGGTTCTGACACTACTTCTTTTTTGGCTGGTCACACCAAGAAATCGTGCTGGAGTGTCTTTAAGGAACATCACAATCTCCTCTCAACTCTCGGTAAAGGCAACCCAAGTGAACAGACCTGTGCTGATGCAGAAACGTTCATTTGCCGAGTCTACAAGGTTCACACAAGTGTTTCTGTGGACAGTGCCAGGTCAGTTCTTTTCGCTCAGGCTCACCTGTTGGAGACACTACCCCCAACCCATGATGCTCTGTCTTTTCATATCAGGCGGGCACACTACCAAACATCAGTATGGCAACAGTCATACAAGCAGCGCTCTGAATTGCCCCCACCAGAGACTATGGGATGGAAAATTCAGAGTGGCGATCTGGTCCCTATCTTGACCTCTCTGCCCTCAGTGTCAGAGTCCTGCTTGGAACTCATCACATGCAAGTGTACCACACAGTGCAGAAGTAGCAACTGCAGTTGCAAGAAAAAAAAATTACCATGTACCTCTGCACGTAACTGTAGGAAAAGCGGAGACGCCTGCAGAAATAATAAGTGATGGAAACGTGGCTGACTCAAGTGCTGTGTTCACTGACACATTCCATTATGCCCTCACAACTGAAGTGTTGAAGCTTAAGTACATGTGTGCTCAATATGTCGAGAAGCTGGGACATATATGTAACTGAATTGAAAATCTGCAAATGAAATTGTCCAATTCTGCATATGGTCTTTTTTTTTTTCTTTTTTACTTTGGAACCTGTTTATTTTCATAAATGTTTCTTAGTGGTCATTGAAAATATTATGTATAACACATAACTCCTTCATTTTCTTGTAAATAATTGTCAGTGACTGCAATTCGTAGAATAAAAAAGATAGTTTCACTGTATGCACTGTATGATGTAGTGCGCCAGGTTGTACGGGCACCATTTTGTATAATTAATTTTATCTCATGAACAACGCAAAACTGGGCATGTCAAATGGCAAAAATGAATTCAGCACACCGAAATCCTTGAGAAAAAGCTATTTGACAAGACTGACTCAGATTTGCCTAATACTCTGTAACTAAGCCGATTTCTCAGAAATGGAACTAGTCTAATACCATCCTTCTTCCCCTCACCAGCAGGATGGCACCACCGTCACCAGTAGCAAGGAGAAAGTAGAGCCAAGATGTCCGTCGCTGACCCCACCAGACCACCACCACAGCTGGCATAGGAATGTAAAATCTCGAGAGTTGTTAAAGTAACACAAGAGCATGTGGAGCACCTTCCGAAGGCGGTGGACTTCAGGAATGCCGGTGGACCTGACGAAGCCAGTCCATAAGTTCTGCGTTCCTGCTGCAGTGAGCTGGCAGGACCTCTCGGAAGTGTCCGCTGTCTGTGTCCGGGAGAACACCTGGCCCTTTATATGGAAGGAAGCTCACGTGGTGCCGGTGCAGAAAAAGTGGGCCAGATCTGACCCTACCAACTACAGGCCCACTTCCCTCCTAAGAAATGTGGTGAAGTACATCAACCGCCACTTCGAGGACAACGCCCGTCTCTCTAACCAGCAGTTCGGGTCCAGGAGCACTCCAGACCTACTGAGAGAAAAAAAAAAGAGGAAATCACACACACACACACACACACACACACACACACACACACACACACACACACACACACACACACACAGACTCGGAGAGAGAGAGAGAGAGAGAGAGAGAGAGGGAGAGGGAGAGAGAGACAGATAGCCATCATCCAGCCTGCTCCCTACCGGCAAGCGATGCACGCCCAAGGCCGTCTCTATGTAACGGTCCGCGTTTGAGCTTGATGACGTCACGCAGCGGAGTCGGTGCTGCCACCCCTTGGCTCTCTACTCTCCCCATATTTTTTATTTCGTCCATACTTCTTAACTTTATATTTCCAATTGTTATTATGAATTAGTGTTTCATACTACTACTGACCTTTACTTTTCTTATTTCCATGATCTGTGGTATGAATGAGAACGGTCAACGCTTGCTCGAACAGTGCCCCTACCATGATCTCTGCATTTCCAACGCCTTCTTCATAACTAAACAGCAGCACAAAGTATCATGGCGTCATCCACGCTCCAAGCACTGGTACCAATTAGACTTCGTCCTTGTACGAAGAAATTCCATCAAGAACGTGCTCATCACTCGTACGTACCACAGCTCAGACTGTGACACGGACCACTCGCCGTCTCCCTCTCCTCGTCCGTTTCTCCCTTCCCCCCTCACCCTCCCTTTCTCCTCCTCCTCCTTCCTCTTCCTTCTCCCCCTCCTCCTCCTCCTCCTCCTCCCCATCCTCTTCCTCCTCCCCAACATCCTCCTCTTCCTCTCCCTCTTCCACTCCAACCCGAAAAAAGTTCTTCACGTATATGCTGCAAGATCAAGCTCCAAACAAAGAAGTTCCATCACTCTATAAGACCAAGCAAACCGAAACTCATCATCAACAATATGATGATCCCTGAGTTGCTTGAACGGTTCAACACCACCTTCAGGAGAAGACGCCAACAACTGGAGTCCTGCTCTGAGAATTGGAACCAACTACGAGGCACCATCTACTAGACTGCCTCTGACACCTTTGGAAAGAAGACCCGTCAGTCAGATGACTGGTTCGAAGCCAATGCTCACATCATCACAGTCTCACGCTGACCTTCCTAAGGTTAAGACGTTGACTTTTTGCTCCGCTGCTGTGTGGTGCCAACTAGCCTTTTTCCTCTGCTTTTGTGGTGTGCTTTGAGGCGTTCTTTGCTTCTGGGAGCTTGCTGCTGTGCTGGAAGACTACACAATCAGGAGGATTACCATTAACTGCATACTAGAAACCGCTAAGTGTTCTGATTTAGTATTTACCTAGTTAGATAGTGATCCACAGTTACTTCTAGGCCACGTGTATTAAGCTTCCCACACCTAGACTAACTTCAACACTCTTTCACGCGAACCCAGTGCTACACGGTTTTACATTGCTTTTGTGTTTTCTTTTCCTTCTACTATTAGGATACTTTACTGTTTTGTGATAATAGGAACACGTGAATCAGGCGCGCCAAGCCACGTTAATTTCTAAGTCCACACAAAACACTAGATAATTCACCTTTCCACGCAAACCTAGTGAACACAGTTATTATCTTATATACGTTAGTGATTTCTCAGTATAATAATATAGCCACGTGTTTTGTCTTGGTAGGTAGAAATAACCCTGCCTTTTTTTCCGAGACACACCCTTTTCCCCAGGGAGTTGGCTTGACTGCGACCTGACAGCAGCTGCTGGTTTGTTATTGTTTTGTTTCGTCTTAGTAGGTAGAAAAAGCGCGCCCTTTTTCCTAGATACACGTTTTTCCCCAGAGATTTGATCTGACGACCTCACCGCAGCTGCGGACTTTTGTTATTGTCTTAACGAGCCAAATTATTTTCGTCTTGCCTCGCCCATATCTTTGTTGGTGGTAGCGAGTGTTCTAGGTGCTAATCGGTTCACGGATAGAGAAAGTCATATCCGCCAGGGTTACTTTATTGGACAGAACTTACACACCTCATCACGACAAGGACAACACATAGGATAGGTGTTTGTTTGTGTATGCTTTTGTGTGAATGTTGTTTGTGTAGGTTAACATTTAAGTGTTGGTGTATGTGTGGAACAATGTGTAACGGTGGACAACAAGAGAACGTGGACGGACAGTCAAAGGTAAACGAATACAAGGAAAGTTAACGATGAAGACGCGACAAGACAGACTGACAGACACAGTGACGATGGACATTACATGAAAACACTGAGAATCTTAGTCTCTCTTTGCAGCACCCCATTTTCTTGTCACTGAGGGGAAGGAACACGGAATTTGAGCGGTGACTGCTACAGATTACTCCCCCCCAGTGACGAGGAAGGAGGAACGAAATCTTCCCTGGTGCTGGGGCGCTGGGGCAGACGGTGATGCGTTGCGATGAGTAGCGTTGTGTAGCGTTGTGTCGAGATGCGCGGTAAGTTGCGCTGAGTAGTTGCGTTGAGTAGTTCAGCTACGGTGAGTCGAGCTGGGGCGAGTAGTGCAGTGACAACAGCTACGGTGAGTCGAGCTGGAGTGAGTAATGCGGTGACAACAGCTACGGTGAGTCGAGCTGGAGTGAGTAATGCGGTGACAACAGCTACGGTGAGTCGAGCTGGAGTGAGTAATGCGGTGACAACAGCTACGGTGAGTCGAGCTGGAGTGAGTAATGCGGTGACAACAGCTACGGTGAGTCGAGCTGGAGTGAGTAATGCAGTGACAACAGCTACGGTGAGTCGAGCTGGAGTGAGTAATGCGGTGACAACAGCTACGGTGAGTCGAGCTGGAGTGAGTAGTGCAGTGACAACAGCTACGGTGAGTCGAGCTGGAGTGAGTAATGCAGTGACAACAGCTACGGTGAGTCGAGCTGGAGTGAGTAATGCAGTGACAACAGCTACGGTGAGTCGAGCTGGAGTGAGTAATGCGGTGAGTTGAGCAGCGAGGGGTTGAGCAGCGAGGAGTTGGGCTGCGTGAGGTGGGCTGCGTGAGGTGGGCTGCGTGAGGTTGGCTGCGGTGAGGTTGGCTGCGGTGAGGTTGGCTGCGGTGAGTTGAGCAGCGAGGGGTTGAGCAGCGAGGAGTTGAGCAGCGAGGAGTTGAGCAGCGTGAGGTGGGCTGCGTAAGGTGGGCTGCGGTGAGTTGAGTGGTTGGCTGTTTAATAGATCCTGGAAGGCTTGAATCCGCACTCCCGAATCGCGAACCACGTAGACGGGTCCTGAGCAGAAGAGTGGTGCTCTGAAGGACACCGCCGTAGTAGAGGAAGAGTTGCATGTCGTCGTCAGGTATGGTGAAGTCGAGCGGCGTGGAGATGGGCAATAGGCACTGGCGTAAACGCGCCGGGGGCCACGGCAGTCATAGAGTGCGTCGAGGGAACTGCGTGTGAAGGCGCTAGCTGACAGCGTGTCAGGGGCCTCGGCAGTCGGTGAGAGTAGAACGACTGCGTGTATTAAAGGCGCCAGCTGCCAGCGTGTCAGGGGCCTCGGCAGTCCGTGAGGGCGTCGAATGACTGCGTGGTAAGGCGCTGGATGCCAGCGTGCCAGGGACCACAGCCGGTTGAGAATTGAGGGACGCAAGCATATGCCAGGAGCCGCGGCAGTCGTGAGTGCGTCGAACGACTGCGTGGGAAGGCGCTAGATGCCAGCGAGCCGGGGGCCACAGCGAGTTCAAAAGTTAGGGGCGCTAGCATGTGCCAGGAGCCGCGGCAGTCCGTGAGAGTAAAACGAACTGCGTGTACTGTAGGCGCTGGCATGTGCCAGGGGCCTCTGTGGCTCGGGGAGTGAACCAGCGTGCAAAAAGGCACTGTAACACAACACTGTACGCTTAGTGGGTAACACTGTGACACTAACTGTTGCTGGGGACGTGCTGCACTGAACTGTTGCTGGACACACTGCACTGTACACAAGGATCCACAAGTGTAGGATAATCCAAGACGGCGGTGGTAGATCCAGGAGGCGGTGGTTAATCCAGGGGGCAGCTAGTAATCCCAGTGGGGTGTCACACTGTGTTTGCGTGTACACTGAGTCTGCGGTGTGTGGTGGCGTATACACTTTGTCTGTATGGCGTGTACACTGAGTGTGTGGCACTGTGTGTCTCAGTAATATGTCGCACTGTGTTTGAGTGTTCACTGAGTCTGTGTAGTGTGTCACACGATGTGCGTGTCTCAGTCGCCGGACCAGCAGAAGGGAGGAGGAGGGGTGGGGGTGGGTGGGTGAGCGCCGGGAGAAGCACCATGGGGCACAAAAGATGCCTGAAGGGCGCTGAAGATGCCTGGAGGTGGAGGAGGCGCACAGAGGGTGCCTGGAAGAGGCGCACAGAGGGTGCCTGGAAGAGGCGCACAGAGGGAGCCTGGAAGAGGCGCACAGAGGGAGCCTGGAAGAGGCGCACAGAGGGAGCCTGGAAGAGGCGCACAGAGGGTGCCTGGGGAAGGCACAGAGGGTGCCTGGGGAAGGCACAGAGGGTGCCTGGGGAAGGCGCAGAAGGCGCCTAGGGGAGGGCGGGGGAAAACCCTGAAGGTGGCAACTACGCCTATGGCGTAATGTTTCTCCCGACCTGAGTGCTCAGCCCCACGAACCCCGAATGGAGGTGAGGATTTTTGCCCCAGGAGAGGGCGGACGAATGGACAAGTTACCCTGCCCAGGTCCTCCACTCTAGGAGAGAGTGCCCTTAAAACGGCACCGGCTATAAGCCACCTTGAACCATAGCAACACTCCAGGGTCACCAATTGTTGGTGGTAGCGAGTGTTCTAAGTGCTAATCGGTTCACGGATAGAGAAAGTCATATCCGCCAGGGTTACTTTATTGGACAGAACTTACACACCTCATCACGACAAGGACAACACATAGGATAGGTGTTTGTTTGTGTATGCTTTTGTGTGAATGTTGTTTGTGTAGGTTAACATTTAAGTGTTGGTGTATGTGTGGAACAATGTGTAACGGTGGACAACAAGAGAACGTGGACGGACAGTCAAAGGTAAACGAATACAAGGAAAGTTAACGATGAAGACGCGACAAGACAGACTGACAGACACAGTGACGATGGACATTACATGAAAACACTGAGAATCTTAGTCTCTCTTTGCAGCACCCCATTTTCTTGTCACTGAGGGGAAGGAACACGGAATTTGAGCGGTGACTGCTACATCTTCACCATGCCGTCCCTCAAGCGTTGTTCCGGGTGTGGCCTTCGCATGGCCAAGCAGTACTTTCTTTCCAAGGACGTTTGTAGGTTCTGCGTTAAGACTCAGAAGGATGATCAGAGTATCAAAGAGTTACAGAATAGGGTTACGACTCTCGCCGCCCAGGTAGACTTATTAGTTAGTGGAGCAGCAACAAGCCCCGCCTCCTCCTCTTCCTCTTCTTCTTCTTCCTCGTCCTCCTCGCCCCCATCACCGGCTTTGGTATTCTCTTCTCCCACACAGCAGCCCCTCCCGTTTCCACTCTCCCCTCTTCCCAACAAACCCCCGCCTCCTCCTCTTCCCCTTCCTCTTCCTCTTCTTCCTCATCTTCCTCCCCTCCATCACCGGCTTTGGTATTCTCTTCTCCCACACAGCAGCCCCTCCCATCCTCCTCCTCCTCCTCGACCGTTTCTACTCTCCCCTCTTCCCACCCCTCCTTCTCCTCCTCCTCCTCCTCCTCCACCTCCTCCTCCTCCTCCTCCTCCTTCCCGCCTTCCTCTTCCGTCCCCCCTCTCCCCTCTTCCCACCCACCCTCCTCCTCCTCCTTTTCCTCCTCTCCCTCTTTCTCCTCCTCGTCCTCCGCTTCCTCGTTCGTCCCTACCTCCCACACCTGCCCCTCACCTTCCCTTTCCCCATCTTTCTCCTCCCTCTCCTCGTCCGTTCCTCCCCCCCCCTCACCCTCCCTTTATCCTACTCCTCCTTCCTCTTCCTTCTCCCCCTCCTCCTCCTCCTCCCCCCCATCCTCCTCCTCCTCCCCAACATCCTCCTCTTCCTCTCCCTCTTCCAGTCCAACCCGAAAAAAGTTCTTCACGTATATAGGAACCAAAAAGAAGACAAAAAGCAATATCAGTCCCCTAAAAGATGAAAGTGACATACTAACGCAGGACAGCAGACAAATGGTCTAAATCCTAAACAAAAACTTCGCGTCTGTGTTCACGGCCGAGAACACCCAGTCCGTACCCTAGAGCCCTACTCCACCGATGGGAATCACTCCCCTAGAAATTGGCACAATCGACGAACGGGATGTGAAAAAGTACCTAGACAAACTCGAGACAAACAAGTCCGCCGGACCCGACGACTTGTCACCCAGGCTGCTCAAGGAACTCAAGCAGCAAATCCTCAAGCCACTCACCGCCATCTACAATCTGTCACTCCAACAAAACAAAGTCCCAAAAGACTGGAATTACTGGAGAGAGTACAGCGCCACGCCACGAAGATGATACCATCACTGAGGACGAAGCCCTATGAAGAGCGACTCGAGCGACTCAACCTCTTCACGTTGGAAAAGAGACGACTGCGGGGAGACATGATACAAGTCTTTAAGTACCTGAACAAGCTCAGCAACGTTGATCACTCCAAACTCTTCACGCTACAAACTAACCTGAGAACAAGAAACAACGGAAAAACAGTTCAAGCAAAGCGATGCAATACCGACATCGGCAGGAGTTATTTCTCGAATAGAGTTGTTCGCCACTGGAACAGCCTTCCTGCAGAAGTGGTTAGCGCAGAGACCATCAACTCCTTCAAGAAATGCATTGATCGCCACTTTGCTTCATCGGGAGTGAACTGAGCGTACCCAAGAGTAGATGCACAAGTGCTTTAATCCTTCCCTGCAAGCCACTCCTATGGCAAACGGATTGATTATAGCACTGAACGCAGGCAGCCTAGTGATGAGCCAACACGCTTTCTGCTGCCTGCTAGTCCATGTTTCCATGTTTCTATGTTTCTCCTTCTCCTCCTCCTCCTCCTCCTCCTCCTCCTCCTCCTCCTCCTCTCCACTTTCCACCTCTTCCACAATTTCTCCTCGTTCTTCACAGCAGGTCCCTCTCCCTTCCCGCTCTCCCCTCCACCCTTTCACCCACCCCTCCTTTTGGTCCCTCTCCTGGCCGCCGGGTGCTTGTCGTTGGAGATAGTCAGGGGCGTTATTTTTCTCCAAGGATAAGAACAGGACGAGGGTGTGTATCCCAGGGGCAGGGGTGGGGCATATATCAGACAGGATTGAGGCGTGTATGGCAAGCGAGGGATCGAACCCCATTGTCTTTCTCAGCTGTGACGGAAACGACGTTTCCCGTGTGCCAAGCGAGGACCTTCTCCGGCGTTTTAGGGAATTGTTAGGTAGGATACAAGACGCTGGTGGGTCGCCAGTACTGTGTGGCGTCCAGGAGAACCAGGTAGAAATGTCTTACAATAATTTAGTTTGAGTAATAGTAGAGGGGCAAGGACAGCATATACCGCAGCGAACTCTTAGAAAAGAAAACAATGACCCTAAGTGAATGACTCGTGGACTAAAACAAGCGATAGGGTTAAAGAAGGGAATTTATCAGAAAATAAAGAATGGTGAAACACATCTCACGGGCCGGTATGTCGAACTATCTAGATTAGTGAAGAAAAACGCCAGGATAGCGAAAAGGAACTATGAGATCAAAGTAGCAAATGAAGCGAAAAGTAATCCTAAGGGCTTCTTTCAGATGTATAGAACAAAAAAAAGGGAGAAAATTGGACCGCTGAAAACAAACACAGGCGAGCTAGTAGAAATTTACGAAAATATGAGCACATTGTTGAACGACTACTTCCTTTCAGTATTCACACAAGAGGATCGAACCACTATTCCGGAAAGGGTTCAGATGTACGAGGGCGGGGATGGCGATAAATTGAAGGATATAATCATTATCAGGCAAGTAGTTAAGGATGAGATAGATAAGCTTAAGAAGAAGAAGTCGCCAGGTCCTGACGGGATATTTCCGACATCTTTAAGATGTCGGTAGATACTGGTTATGTGCCCAGCCTATGGAAACTAGCTAATGTGACGCCGATTTTCAAAAAGGGGGACAGGTCAGCTGCTTCAAACTATCGCCCAATTAGCTTAACATCGGTTATAGGCAAGATGCTGGAGTCCATAATAGCCAGGAACAGTCGGGAGCATCTAGAGAAACATAGCTTAATTCACGACTCGCAGCATGGGTTCACGAAACGTAGGTCATGCCTCACCAATCTCTTGTCCTTCTACGATAAAGTATTTGAGGCGGTTGACAGAGATGAAAATTATGATGTAATCTATATTGATTTTAGTAAAGCGTTTGACAAAGTTCCTCACCAACGACTATTGCTTAAAAATACAGGCTCACGGAGTAGAGGGTAAAGTTTTGAACTGGGTCATGGCGTGGCTTAGCAATAGGAAGCAAAGTCTGCAAATCAATGGTAAAAGATCTGACTGGGGATGTGTTACGAGTGGGGTCCCACAAGGTTCGGTATTAGGTCCACTTTTGTTTATTATTTATATTAATGACTTAGATACAGGAATTAGTAGTGATGTCAGTAAGTTTGCAGATGATACCAAGATCGGTAGAGTAATTGAGTCGGATCAGGACGCTAGTATTCTCCAGGATGAACTAAACAAATTGTATGACTGGGCGGATGGAGTTCAATGTTTTTTTTTTTTTTTTTACAACAAAAGAGACAGCTCAAGGGCACAAAAAAAGGAAACAATAATAAAAAAGCCCGCTACTCGCTGCTCCTAAAAAAGAATCAAAATAAGTGACCGAAAGAGAGGTCAATTTCGGGAGGAGAGGTGTCCTGATACCATTCTCTTGAAAAAGTTCAAGTCGTAGGCAGGAGGAAATACAGATGAAGGAAGATTATTCCAGAGTTTACCAGCGTGAGGGATGAAAGAGTGAAGATGCTGGTTAACTCTTGCATAAGGGGTTTGGACAGTATAGGGATGAGCATGAGTAGAAAGTCGTGTGCAGCGGGGCCGCGGGAGGGGGGGAGGCATGCTGTTAGCAAGTTCAGAAGAGCAGTCAGCGTGGAAATATCGATAGAAGATAGAGAGGCAACATCGCGACGAAATTTAAGAGGTAGAACACTATCAGTAGGAGGAGGAGAGCTGATGAGACGAAAAGCCTTAGACTCCACTCTGTCCAACAGAGCTGTTTGAGTGGACCCCCCCCGCAAGTGAGATGCATATTCCATACGTAGGGATGTGCAGTATTCTGAGTGTAGGTAGGAACAACCCCTCACATAACTATTGCTTAAATGACTGTCTCATAAGCAGGTCTGGGTGCGAGAGGGATTTAGGGGTCTTAGTGAGTTCTGATCTCCGTCGAAGGGCACAATGCATTCAAGCTAGAAATCGAGCAAATAGGGTACTGGGACTTATTTCAAGGAGCGTAAGCAACAGAAGCGCCGAAGTCTTCCTCAAACTATATTTAGCATTAGTTAGACCTCATCTTGACTATGCGGTTCAGTTCTGGTCACCTTACTATAGAATGGATATCAAAATGTTAGAATCGGTGCAGAAGAGAATGACTAAGATGATTCAGGGGTTGAGAAACTTGCCATACAAGGAAAGACTCAAACAGTTAAACTTGCATTCTCTAGAAAGGCGAAGGGTGCGTGGAGACATGATCGAGGTTTATAAATGGATGAAGGGCTTTAATAAGGGGGATATTCATGAGGTTTTGTTGGAAGAGAACTGGGTAGAACACGAAGTAATGGGTTTAAACTGGATAAATTCAGATTCAACAGGGACATAGGCAAAAACTGGTTTACTAACAGAGTGGTAGATAAGTGGAATAGGCTTAGCAGTCACGTGGTGAGTGCCAATACAATTGTCACATTCAAAAATAGATTAGATAAATTCATGGACAGCGATATTAGGTGGGGTTAGATACACGGGAGCTTAGGTTCAAAGAAGCTGCCTCGTACAGGCCTACCGGCCTCTTGCAGACTCCTACGTTCTTATGTTCTTATGTTCTTATCATGCAACCTCTCATTGACCAAAAGAAAGCAGCGGCCCTCTCATACAAGGATAACCCCAGCCAGAGCAATCTTCCTCAGCTCAGCAGCGCTCGCAGCCGGGTCCAAGCAGCAGCCAGAATATGTGCCCACCAGTACTGGCAATTATTATGCAAGGACATTCAGAAAGCGTCAGACACCGATGACCTGCGGAGGATGTACGACGGCATTAAGAAAGCCCTTGGCCCCACCCACAACAAGACTGCCCCCCTCAGGTCCCTCTCTGGCGAGATTATCACAGACAAACATGCAGAAGCAGCTCTGAGCTCTACTCTCGACAGAACACTGTTGCCCAATCTGCTGTTGACGCCACAGCCAGCCTCCCAGTCATGCTAGATCTTGGCATCGAGCCCACTGCCCAATAACTGAGCAACGCAATCGACAGTATTACTCAGGGGAAGGCTCCTGGCAGTCATGGGATCTCCCCTGACCTCATCAAGCAAGGTAAAACCTCTCTCCTCCCACCTCTCCATGAGCTTCTCCTTCATTGATAGCGTGCTGGCTCCGTGCCCCAAGATATGAGAGATTCCAAGATTACCACCCTCTTCAAAAACTAAGGAGGGAGGACCAACTGCGATAATTATCGCGGCATTACGCTCCTGAGTGTTGTAAGGAAGGTCTTTGCACGCGTGGTCCTCACCCGTCTCCAAGTCCTAGTATAGCGTGTGTACTTTCAGTCGCAGTGCGGTTTTAGAACTGACAGGTCAACAATCGATATGATTTTCTCCCTATGTCAACTCCAGGAGAAATGCCGGGAGAAACAACTTCCCCTTTACATCAGCTTTATTGACCTCACCAAGGCTTTCGACCTCGTCAGCCGAGATGGCCTCTTTCTCCTCTTGCCCAAAATTGGCTGCCCTCCCAAACTCCTCTGTCTCGTAAAGTCTTTTCACACGTACATGCAAGGCAACATAGTGTTCAACGGCGGCTGTTCAAGGCCTTTCAACATCAGAAGCGGCGTTAAGCAGGGTTGTGTCCTTGTTCCAACACTCTTTGGAATCTTCTTTTCCCTCCTGCTCCAACATGCCTTCAGCAACACAAGTCCCTCCATCCTGCTCCACTCACGCTCAGATGGCCGCCTTTTCAACCTTGCGCGTCTTAAAGCAAAGACAAACATTCGCCGAGTTAAGCTGAGAGACTTCCTGTTTGCCGATGATGCAGCCGTCGTGGCTCTCTCTCCCGAAGACCTACAGCCACTCACGGACCGCTTTTCCTCTGCTTGTGACGAATTTGGTTTCACGATTAGTCTAAAGAAAACGCAAGTCCTCACACAGAATGCCCCAGAGCGCAAAGTGATCCGCATTGCTGGCCAAGCTCTCGATATTGTTGAGGACTTTACTTATCTTGGCTCTACTATCTCAGATAAGCTGTCCTTAGAAGCCGAGATTAACTAAAGGATCGGCAAAGCTGTGACCACCTTTGCCCGCCTCTCAAAGTGCGTGTAGAACAACAATCGGCTGACCTTGAAAACCAAGACATCTGTGCACCGCGCTTGTGTCTTGAATACCCTTCTCTATGGCAGCGAGATTTTGCCGACTTATAACAGGCAGGAGAAGCCCCTGAACTCATTATAGCTTCGTAACCTCAGACACTTATTCAACATCAAATGGAAACAACGGGTCTCATCAACACCAAAGAGTAGTTCAGCATGCTCTCTAAAGACAGATCCTCTCTCTATCCACACCACACTATATTCACACAACATACACACTTTTTCCCAAAATTAAAAATGGCGTACAACAGCAGTGCCTCGGAGTCCACGCCTGGAGATGGGGGGGGGGGCACAAATTCCCCCAGGGAGGACACCCCTTCTGGCTGCCGACTTGGGAGGTGTCTTGATAACTCCTCGAACCTCTTTCTTATCAATTTCTACAACTCTACATTTCTATTACAATTTCTACAATTACTCCATACAAGGGCGGACAAGGCCCCTGTATATGGATAGCAACTGCGCGGGGGAGAAGAACTGGCGGAGACGATACAGAACGCCCAACCTCGAGGAAGCTGGTTTAGCGAGAGAGGAGATATGAAATTTCCAGTTGAGATTTTGAGTTAAGGATAGACCGATAATGTTTAGTGTTGAAGAAGGTGACAGCTGAGTGTTGTCGAAGAATAGGGGATAGGTGTTTGGAAGATTGTGTCGAGTTGATAGGTGGAGAAATTGAGTTTTTGAGGCATTGAAGGACACAAGGTTCCTTCTGCCCGAATCGGAAATGATAGCAAGGACTGAGGTTAAGCGTTCTGCAGCCTCCAGTTTGGAGTCGTGTACTTCCTGTTGTGATGGTCTTCTACTGAAAGAAGTTGAATAATGCAGAATGGAGTCGTCGGCGTATGAGTGGACAGGCCAGTTTGTTATGGAAAGAATATCATTGATGAATAACAGGAAGAGAGTGGGTGAGCCCTGTGGAACGCCACTGTTGATAGGTTTAGGAGAAGAGCAGTGACCGTCTACCACCGCAGAGATAGAACGGCCGGAAAGGAAACTGGAGATAAAGAAACAGAGAGAAGGATAGAATCCGAAAGAGGACTGGTGCCAGACTCTATCGAAGGCTTTCGATATGTCTAGCGCAATAAAGTTTCACCGAAACTGCTAAGAGAGGATGACCAAGAGTCAGTTAAGAGACTAAGAAGATCGCCAGTAGAATGCCCCTTGCGGAATCCATACTGGCGATCAGATAGAAGATTAGAAGTGGAAAGGTGCTTTTGAATCTTCCGGTTAAGGATTGATTCAAAAGCTTTAGATAGACATGAAAGTAAAGCTATTGGGCGGTAGTTTGAGGGATTGGAGCGGTCACCCTTCTTAGGCACAGGCTGTACAAAGGCATACTTCCAGCAGGAAGGAAAGATAGATGTTGATAGGCAGAGACGAAAGAGTTTGACCAGGCAGGGTGTCAGCACAGAAGCACAGTTTTTAAGGACAATAGGAGGCACTCCATCAGGTCCATAAGCCTTCTGAGAGTTGAGGCCAGAAAGGGCATAGAAAACACCATTAGGAAGAATCTTAATAACAGGCATAAAGGAGTCAGAGGGGAGATGAGTAGGAGGAATATGCCCAGAATCGTCCAAGGTGGAGTTCTTACAGAAAGTTTGAACGAAGAGTTCAGCCTCAGAGACAGATGAGACGGCAGTGTTGCCGTCAGGGTTAAGGAGAGGAGGGAAAGAGGAAGAAGTGAAATTGGAGGAGATATTTTTGGCTAGATGCCAGAAGTCACGGGAAGAATTAGAAGAAGCAAGGTGTTGACATTTTATATTTATAAAATGAGTTTTGGTAAGTCGGAGAATAGATTTGGCACGATTCCGGGCTGAAATGTATAGATCAAAGTTAGTAAGAGTTCGAAGGCTCTGGAACCTTTTGTGAGCTGCCTCTCTATCTTTAATAGCACGAAAACAAGCATGATTAAACCAAGGCTCTTTAGCATGAGGAGTAGAGAAAGTACGTGGAATGTATGCCTCCATTCCAGAGACAATCACCTCTGTGATGCGCAGAGCACACACAGAGGGGTCTCTCTCCTGGAAGCAGTAATCATTCCACGGGAAATCGGAAAAGTACATCCTCAGGTCTGTAGCAGTCACCGCTCGAAGTGCGTGCTCTTTCTCCTCAGTGGTACGCAAGAAAATGGGCGCTGCAGAGCAAACTAATTAAGTGTATTAATATTGTCTCAGTACGTGTCGCGTCTTCATTGTTAACTTTCCTTGTCCTCGTTTATCTTCTACTGTCTGTCCTCGTCCTGCTATACATTCCTTTTACACATTGTTCCACACATACACCAACACTTAAATGTCACCCACACTTCACAACATTCACACAAACGCATACCCACACAAACACCTTTTCTTAGTGTCTTGTCTATGTCCATGACCTGTGATGTTTTGCAAATAAATTAACCCTGGCTGATATGACTTTCTCTATCCGTGAACCGATTAGCACTTAGAACACTCGCTATCACCAACAATTGGTGACCCTGCACTGTTGCTATGGTTCAAGGTGGCTTATAGCCGGTGCCGTACCAAGGGCACTCTCTCCCAGAGTGGAGGACCTGGGCAGGGTAACTTGTCCATTCGTCCGCCCTCTCCTGGGGCAAAAATCCTCACACCCGCTCGGGGCTCGTGAGGCTGAGCACTCAGGTCGGGAGAAGCATTACGCCGTAGGCGTAGTTGCCACCTTCAGGGTTCTACCCCGCAATCCCCCAGGCGCCTTCTGCGCCTTCTCCAGGCACCCTCTGTGCCTCCCCCAGGCACCCTCTGTGCCTCCCCCAGGCACCCTTTGTGCCCTCCTCCAGACGCCTTCTGCGTCTCCTCCAGGCACCCTCTGTGCGCCTCTTCCAGGCACCCTCTGTGCGCTTCTTCCAGGCACCCTCTGTGCGCCTCTTCCAGGCACCCTCTGTGCCCCCTCTTCAGGCATCTTGTGTGCCCCATGGTGCTTCTCCCGGCGCTCACCCACCCACCCCCACCCCTTCTCCTTCCTGCCTTCCCGCTGGTACGGCGACTGAGACACGCAAACCGTGTGCCACGCACACAAGACTCAGTGAACACTCAAACACAGTGCGACACATTACTATGACACAGTGCCACACACTCAGTGTACACGCCATACAGACTCAGTGTATACGCCACCACACACCACACAGACTTAGAGAGACACGCAAACACAGTGTGACACCCCACTGGGATTACTAGCTGCCCCCTGGATTAACCACCGCCTCCTGGATCTACCACCGCCCTCTTGGATCTTGAATCTGTGGATCTTTGTGTACAGTGCAGTGTGTCCAGCAACAGTTCAGTGCAGCTCGTCCCCAGCAACAGTTAGTGTCACAGTGTTACCTACTAAGTGTACTGTGTTGTGTTAGTGCCTTTTTGAACACTGCTTCACTCCCCGAGCCACAGAGGCCCCTGGCACGTGCCATCGCCTATTATAGTACATGCAGTTCGTTTTACTCTCACGGACTGCCGTGGCACCTGGCACATGCTAGCGCCCCTCACTTTTCAACTCGCTGAGGGCCCCGGCTCGCTGGCATTTAGCGCCTTCCCACGCAGTCGTGCGACGCACTCACGACTGCCGCGGCTCCTGGCATATGCTAGCGCCTCTCACTCCTCAACCGGCTGTGGCTCCTGACACGCTGGAATCTAGCGCCTTACCACGCAGTCGTTCGACGCCCTTACGGACTGCCGAGGCCCCTGACACGCTGGCAGCTGGCGCCTTTAATACACGCAGTCGTTCTACTCTCACCGACTGCCGAGGCCCTTGACACGCCGTCAGCTAGCGCCTTCACACGCAGTTCCCTCGACGCACTCTGACAGCCGTGGCCCCCGGTGCGTTTACGCCAGTGCCTGTTGCCCATCTCCACGCCGCTCGACTTCACCATACCTGACGACGACATGCAACTCTTCCTCTACTACGGCGGTGTCCTTCAGAGCACCACTCTTCTGCTCAGGACCCGTCTACGTGGTTCGCGATTTGGGAGTGCGGATTCAAGCCTTCCAGGATCTATTAAACAGCCAACCACTCAACTCACCGCAGCTCAACTCACGCAGCCCAACTCACGCAGCTTAACTCACGCTGCTCAACTCACGCTGCTCAACTCCTCGCTGCTCAACTCCTCGCTGCTCAACCCCTCGCTGCTCAACCCCTCGCTGCTCAACTCATCGCTGCTCAACACTTCAGCTCGACTTACCGTAGCTGTCCCCTACGCGCTACTCATCTCAGCTCGACTCACCGTAGCTGTCCCCTACTCGCTACTCACTTCAGCTCGACTCACCGTAGCTGTTGTCACCGCATTACTCACTCCTCCAGCTCGACTCACCGTAGCTGTCCCCTACTCGCTACTCACTTCAGCTCGACTCACCGTAGCTGTTGTCACCGCATTACTCACTCCAGCTCGACTCACCGTAGCTGTTGTCACCGCATTACTCACTCCTCCAGCTCGACTCACCGTAGCTGTTGTCACTGCACTACTCACCCCAGCTCGACTCACCGTAGCTGTTGTCACTGCACTACTCACCCCAGCTCGACACACTGTAGCTGTTGTCACTGCACTACTCACTCCAGCTCGACTCACTGTAGCTGTTGTCACTGCACTACTCACTCCAGCTCGACTCACTGTAGCTGTTGTCACTGCACTACTCACCCCAGCTCGACACACTGTAGCTGTTGTCACTGCACTACTCACCCCAGCTCGACACACTGTAGCTGTTGTCACTGCATTACTCACTCCAGCTCGACACACTGTAGCTGTTGTCACCGCATTACTCACTCCAGCTCGACTCACTGTAGCTGTTGTCACCGCATTACTCACTCCAGCTCGACTCACTGTAGCTGTTGTCACTGCATTACTCACTCCAGCTCGACTCACTGTAGCTGTTGTCACCGCATTACTCACTCCAGCTCGACTCACTGTAGCTGTTGTCACCGCATTACTCACCCCAGCTCGACTCACTGTAGCTGTTGTCACCGCATTACTCACTCCAGCTCGACTCACTGTAGCTGTTGTCACCGCATTACTCACCCCAGCTCGACACACTGTAGCTGTTGTCACCGCATTACTCACTCCAGCTCGACTCACTGTAGCTGTTGTCACTGCACTACTCACCCCAGCTCGACACACTGTAGCTGTTGTCACCGCATTACTCACCCCAGCTCGACACACTGTAGCTGTTGTCACCGCATTACTCACCCCAGCTCGACACACTGTAGCTGTTGTCACCGCATTACTCACCCCAGCTCGACACACTGTAGCTGTTGTCACCGCATTACTCACCCCAGCTCGACACACTGTAGCTGTTGTCACTGCACTACTCACCCCAGCTCGACACACTGTAGCTGTTGTCACTGCACTACTCACCCCAGCTCGACTCACTGTAGCTGTTGTCACTGCACTACTCACCCCAGCTCGACACACTGTAGCTGTTGTCACCGCATTACTCACTCCAGCTCGACTCACTGTAGCTGTTGTCACTGCACTACTCACCCCAGCTCGACACACTGTAGCTGTTGTCACCGCATTACTCACTCCAGCTCGACTCACTGTAGCTGTTGTCACTGCACTACTCACCCCAGCTCGACACACTGTAGCTGTTGTCACCGCATTACTCACCCCAGCTCGACACACTGTAGCTGTTGTCACCGCATTACTCACCCCAGCTCGACACACTGTAGCTGTTGTCACTGCACTACTCACCCCAGCTCGACACACTGTAGCTGTTGTCACCGCATTACTCACCCCAGCTCGACACACTGTAGCTGTTGTCACTGCACTACTCACCCCAGCTCGACACACTGTAGCTGTTGTCACTGCACTACTCACCCCAGCTCGACACACTGTAGCTGTTGTCACCGCATTACTCACTCCAGCTCGACTCACTGTAGCTGTTGTCACTGCACTACTCACCCCAGCTCGACTCACCGTAGCTGAATACTACTCAACGCAACTACTCAGCGCAACTTACCGCGCACCTCAACACAACCCTACTCAGCGCAATTCATCGCACAACGCTACTCATCGCAACGCATCACCGTCTGCCACAGCGCTCCAGCACCAGGGAAGATTTCGTTCCTCCTTCCTCGTCACTGGGGGGGGGAGTAATCTGTAGCAGTCACCGCTCGAAGTGCGTGCTCCTTCCCCTCAGTGACACGCAAGAAAATGGGCGCTGCAGAGCAGACTAATTAAGTGTATTAATATTGTCTCAGTCCGTGTCGCGTCTTCATTGTTAACTTTCCTTGTCCTCGTTTATCTTCTACTTACTGTCTGTCCTCGTCCTGCTATACATTCCTTTTACACATTGTTCCACACATACACCAACACTTAAATGTCACCCACATTTCACAACATTCACACAAACGTATACCCACACAAACACCTTTTCTTAGTGTCTTGTCTATGTCCATGAATTGTGTTGCCTTTCTTTCTATCTTCTATCGGTATTTTCATGCTGACTGCTCTTCTGAATTTGCTAACTGCATGCCTCCCCCCCCTCCTGCGGCCTCGCCACACACGACTTTCTACTTAAGCTCATCCCTTTACTGTCCAAACTCCTTATGCAAGAGTCAACCATCATCTTCACTCTTTCATCCCTTACGCTGGTAAACTCTGGAACAATCTTCCTTCATCTGTATTTCCTCCTGTCTACGACTTGAACTCTTTCAAGAGGAGGGTATCAGGACACCTCTCCTCCCGAAATGGACTTCTCTTTCGGCCACTCCTCTCCAATCTTTTTAGGCAGTAAGTAGCGGACTTTTTTTCATTATTGTTTTCTTTTTTTAAGCCCTTGATCTGTCTCCTTTGCTGTAAAAAATATAAACACTGACGTCCTGGCCCAAGCCAACCTCCCCTCATTGCAGACTCTCCTTAGCACAACTGAATGAGAGGCCCTTGCGGAGGATAGAGACGCCTGGAGAACAGCGGTCAAGAGTCATACAGAGCTGGGTGAGACGAAACTTATCGAGGCTGGTGAAGCCCGGCGTACTCGAAGGAGAGATCGGGCATCCAACACTACCACACCCGACCCTCACGGAGGTCACCTCTGCAACCTCTGCGGTCGAGTCTGTTGCTCCTGCACAGGCATTTTTAGCCACCAACGTCGCTGCTCAACGCAGGCAGCCGTCTAATTCTTACTTTTTTTTTTTCAATTCATTGCTTGTACGTTTGGACATATTCTCAAACTTATTTGGATGTAGCCATAGTTGCTGCGCGACTTAAGGAGGCCTGACTGATGTTCTTCAGGCCAGGAATGGAGGATTGATATATGACAAATAAAATATTTCCTTCACGCTGTATTTGTTTTGCGGTCGTGCTCCAGATGTTTATCATCACTCTAATATTATACATCACTAAGAACTGTATTAAGGTTATAATGTATCCTTATGTTGCTACAATAACCATAACCACTTGAAAACTAGCTCGTGATTAGTGTACCACCACCGAGAAGTGTATGAAGGCTATAATACCCCATCCCTTCCATACTGGAAGTAGCCGCAACCATTTGAAAACTATCTCGCAGTTAGTGTAAGTATACTGGCCATCATTACTGAGTAATGTATTGAACCTATACTGCATCCCTCTAATAATGGAAACAGCAACCATTTGAAAACTATTATGTGATTAATCCAAGTACAATTAATATGTTAAAAAGACACTTACATGTTCCGGTAACAATTATGTTCAATCAAACGTCGACTCAGAGTCAGTGTTGGGTGGACGTCCACAAAGGGAAAGAAACTAACTCTAGGGGTTCTGTACAAGCCACCCAAACTTGGCAGGCAGGACACAGACATATTACTACAAGAGGTTGGCAGGGCGAGCAGGAGCAAATATGTCTGCATCATGGGGGATTTTAACTTTAGGAATATAACTGGGAAGGCGTGGTGGGAGATCTAGTCTTCTGAATTTTCTGAAAAAATAACAAATAAATAATATAATAAATATTCTCTCTCTGCTCTCTGCTTCTGAAAGCTTTCTCCTCTTTATTTATATATTATTTACATTGTCATTGATATTAAAAGTTATTTAATATATATTAATGATTGATTGCACCAAAAAAAAAAAACTTTTCCCACATTATAATGCTAATGCTACATGTGCAAAATCCGTCTAAGTCGCATTCATTTTCCATTTCATAAATGAACAATTTTTCAGCCGCCGCCAATGCAAGATGGCGATACTACGAGTATAAACACTCCCCTGCGCCAGAACGGGCTGGGCCGACCATCAGGCCCCACCGGGAAGAAGCCGTGAGCCGACCATCAGGATCCACCGGGAAGAAGCCTACCGGTGCAATAGGCCAAGATGTAAAAAATCAAAGCTTGGAATACTTAGTATGTCTTTGTACATAAAGACACAGTAAAGTCTGAAGGCCATTATAAGTCTCCTCTGTCAAGAAATCTGAGATTCAGAGAATATTCAGGATTGTCAATGTCTAGTGACTTATCCAGAGACAACCGAGAGGCACAATTACAACATTTGAGTTTCTTCTGTAGTGTGTAAGCTATGTAACCAGCAATATATCAGAACATTAACATCCTGCTATCTTAAGATCTGATCCTGCACTAAATCACTTATATTGGAATAATCTTCGAAAATGTTGAAGGCAGAAATCCTGAAATCATCCAGAGAATTAAGAATTTCTTTGATTGCTAATATTTTAGATTTTGAGGAAGCCATGGAGAGTACATTAATATTTTTTTTTTTTTACTTTTTTTCAGACTCCACCAATTGTACCACATATAAATTGTAGTTTTCACCACTCCTTTGTCTGTATCACCAAAGCGAACCTCTAGTTTGTCAGTTTGGAATTTACCAAGTAAAATGTACTAGAAATCATGGTGTTTCAAGAGATAGTTACACAATAAAACCAGAGTGTATGTAATGTGTTGTAGTGCAGAATGGGTCTCTTTTGACAGCTTTCCCATTCTAACCTTTTCTCCACTATGAAGGGGGTCCACTGTTTCCCAAGCCCTAAGCAAGTCACAAAAGCTGAGTAAAAATTTCAAATTGGGATCCTTAGAAGAGTCTTTCAGTACAGGATTACACTCTTGTAGGTGGAGATGTTTACCTTTCAATTAAACTGTGATTTCACATTAACAATATTCCACTAATAAATTATCTGTTCCATAAATTCAGTAATACCTGACATGTCATCACTTTCCAACATTTTGAGTACAGCAACATTTTTCTCATTAAAAAGTCTTACCACATACAGTACACTCTTTCTCTCCAAATTCGAAGGAAGCAACACTTTCTCAGATAAACCTGGTGCTAAATTAACATGTTTATATCGCTCTTGGGAATAACTATTTTCAGTGGCAACAAACTAGCTTCCTTTGCAGTGCAAACATCTACAGGTGAAGCGATCAGAAATGTTTGATAGGGATTTTTTTTTATTGAGTCAATTATTCCTGAAACTTTTCAGTAAATGAACTGAATCAAAGAAGAAAATATGGGTTCACTGGAATTACATGGATATGGGAAAGAACTGGTAAGAATACCATCACACAACTTTTCAAATATATTTCTATTTACACGATTGTTATCCGAGCTAAGTGAAATTACTTGGTATCCAATGTTGTGGAGAAATGCTTTTTGTGTCAGCTGGAGAAAGATATCCGCTGTGAGATTACTGATTGGATACAAGACAACAATGTGTTTGTTCGATGATATAAGATATCATAAAAGTCTGCAATGATGAAGCTGGTTCATTGGAATTGACAGACATACCATACAGTTTACCGCTTTTATAGGTTAAGCTTTTTTTAACATGAATTTCATCAAGCAGGACATTCACTACAGTTCTTTCGCTTTTCCAAGAATAAAAAAGTTTCCTTTAAAAATTCCTCATGTATACTCAAGAGTTCATAGTTTAACACCACTATCACATAAATGTATATTTTGCAAGTACATAGGGTGAAGGAGTATAAGTACACCACTTTCACACAGGCACCTATAGAAATAGGGATTTGAATAATATATTGTACAGGCCCAAATAAAATAAATACAACTGTATTTTGGTCGTTTTTTAATAGACAACTATAGTTGTTGAGTACATAACCACACCACTTTTTTGGAGTCTGAAAAGTCAGTTGGGGTTTCATTTTCATGCAGTTCTTTGATTACACTTATACAATAAATGACCTTATCCTTTTCAGTGATTTCAATTCCTTGATAACCACCCAAGTGACTCAACAACGAGTCAAACTTAGACCACAGGTAGCATAATGTTATCAGAGCCTAATATCCAGTCGAATTTTCTGGAGGGTAGAGATGTTCTGATGCCATGCTGAAATTGATACATTAGTCACCACTTTAAATGTCACTCACTTTTGGTTGGGAATTACAGTTCACTTAAAAAAAGACATTATCATTATTAAGAAATGATATCCATTCTTTTATTAGTCTATTTTCATATCCACAAGAGAAATCAGAGAAGCTATCAATATGGTCATTTTCAATTAAGTCGTTGATTCATGCATAACCAAACATTTTTGTCGTTCCTCTGAAGTTGTTCGTGTTGGTGGTACTTCCCTGAAGAGGTACTTTTGCTGGTTGGAAAACACTAAAGGGAAGGCATCTTCGGTTAACTTTGGTGTACCTCTTTTTGCTGTTGCCACAGTTCCATCAGGACGCGATAATGTATCTTCTCTGATAATAAATTCTGGGATGAAATGTTCCTCACAGAGGACAGTGGCATTCCCGACGAACCTTGTCTTTTGGAAAACGGAATACCGAAGCAGCGTTGTTCTTGTTATAATTGGATGTGCAGCCAGGTGCACAGCATTTCGTGGCAGCTGCAATAAAAAAAAAAGGTGTTTTCACGAGCCGCATGGGAATATTTGTTGTGAGGAGCGTTGCAAGGGAAAGTGTGACGTAGAAGTAGAGATTGCAAATTACAAAACGATGATTTTTTTTTTTTAACTGAAAACATGCAGTGACCTCCACACAGAAGAAAAACGGAAATTTTATGTGTTTTCTTCCAGTTGAAATGCTGTGAAAAACTGGCAGTAATGGTGACATATGTGCCCCAGACACAGCATGCTGGACAAGTGGAATTTGTAACAGCCAGTTAGAAGGTACAAATAAAGCATTAAAGGATATTATTAGAAATGGCATAAATGTAATCCTAACAAATGGTCAAATGGGAAAAGTTTTAAGTGGAAGGTGAAGAAAATACATAGGGAGCTAAAGTATTAAAATTGGCCTCAGAAATCCTCATGACACAGTGGGCAAGGAAAGAGACAAGATTTAGAGGGGAAGATGAACCAGCAAGATTGGATTTAATTTTCTTTAACGGAACAGACTTGTTAAGTGAAGTGCAACTTGAGTGCCCACTGGGAAAAAGTGACCATAAAATATTACAAATTTAAATCGATGAAGAATGTGAAGAGATTGGATTAGAGAACCATAAAGAGAAAATAAGAAGTACAGTAAAGCTTGGTATAATGATTTCCGAGCATTTTTTGGTAGAATAAATTGGTCAGAAAAAAAAATGAGGAAACTGCAACAAAAATATGACTACTTCCTTAAACTTTATAATAAAGGTGTAAAATAGTGGCCACCTTTCTATGTGATTATAAATATAACAGAAAAAATGTAAGGAGGACCCAAAACTTTTTTTTATAGACATACATATAAAAAAAATACGAAAAAGAAGCTGTGAATACGATTAAAGGGAGTGATCAAGTCTATGATGATGTAAAGGGGAGACAGAATTTGAAGAGAGAGATGAGGAGAGATGTGTCAAAAAATGGGAAACATGACAGTGGATAAAGAAGAGATACTGGAACTATTGAAATCACTATATGGTAAGAAAGCAAGAGAGCCAGATGAAATTTCTGGCCTAGTACTGAAAGAGTGCAGTGCAGTGGTTGTGTGGATAGCGTGACGGCGCCGCGTTCAGGACTACGCGAGTTCAATCCCCGCCCGGTGCCACCAAGCTGGGCTTTTTTAGCCGCCGCCGAGTGGCTTAAAACTACCCACACGCTGTCCAGAAGACCACCTATCAACCCGGATTCTAGACTCTAGGATTGAAGATGAGCTCAGGGAGGGTAGCATGAACCAATGCAAGATGGCGCCACTATAAACACTCGCCTGCGCCAGAACGGGCTGGGCCGACCATCAGGATCCACCGGAAAGAAGCCTACCGGCGCAATTTGCCACGACGTAAAAAAAATAAAAAAAAATAAAAAAAATCACAACATTATAAGGTGTTCGACCATGACGAAAAAAGTTCCAGTGCAATTGAAGAGGGGACATGTGGTCTCACTATATAAGAGCGGAAATAAACAAGAGCCTCTGAACTATAGACCAGTTTATTTAACAAGTGTAGGCCAATATGCAAACTGCGTGAGAAGGTAATTAAAAGACAGTGGGTGGACCATCCAGAAAGAGAGAAAATGAAAATCAATTCAGATTCAGATAAGGTAATTCTTGTGTCACATATATGTTTTTATTTTCTTTTTATTTAAGAGTAAGATATAGTACAGGAGACCGACGGATGGGCAGACTGCATATTTTTGGACCTAAAAAAGGCATTCGATAAAGTTCCACATAAAATATTGCCGAGGAAACTAGAACATAGAGGAGGATTGGGGAGAAAAAAAAATAATAGAGCATGAGGAGTGTGTAGGATGATGGGAGGGACAATCATTGACACAGTGGATGAAGAAAGACACATGAACTATAATGCAAGATATAATGTCACCTGAGAACCGTATAAGAAAGATATTCGGAGAAACACCTAGTTTGCTGCAGAGGATAAAGTACCAGAGGATACAGATACAATGTAACAAAGGATACTATGAGTCTGGCCCCATATAAAATAGATTTAGAGGCAGATACTAAAAGATTTTTTTTGTCTCAAACATCCAAGGTATTTGATCCATTAAATATAGTACTTCCTGTCACAATAAGGGGTAGAATCCTAATGAGAAAGATTTTGAAGCTAAATGTTGGCTGGGATGAAAAACTACCCAAAGAAATAACTGATGAAATTAAACGTTTGAGCAGAGATTTGGAAGTGTCCGAGCTGACCTCCCCCGAACAAGCACTCAACGAGCAAGATAAATATGGACTGCATAGCTTTTGTGATAGCTCAGTAGAGTCCTACGGCTTTGCTTTGCAGCCTATGCTCTGAGTGAAAATAATAAGGCCTCATACATCTTTTCTAAGGCAAAGGTAGCTCCTCTAAATAAGAGAAATGAGCATAGTATACCTACTCTAGAATTGATGGGTGTAATGTTAGACTTTAAATGTTTACCAGTAATTTTAGAAACTTACCACAATATTCAACTCCAATTCATCAACATTTCAGTTGATGCCCAGGTTGTCCTAAACTGGCTTATAACAAAAGAACCCAAAGTAAAGTCCACGTTTGTGAGGAACAGAGTACAGGGGGTAGAGGGCCTGAAGAGAGATATAACTGAACAATTCAAACTCCCTCTGGCATATCACTATGTAATTACAGCAGACAATCCTGCTGAAATGACCACCAAGGGAGGCGGTGGCTGAACAGATAGCGAGACGGCCCCGCATTCAGGAGGACGCGAGTTCAATCCCCGACCGGTGCCACCAAGCTGGGATTTTTCAGCCGCCGCCGAGTGGCTTAAAACTACCCACATGCTGTCCAGAAGACCACCTATCAACCCGGACTCTAGATTCTAGGATTAAAGATGAGCTCCGGGAGGGCAGCATGAGCCAATGCAAGATGGCGCCACTATAAACACTCACCTGTGTCAGAAGGGGCTGGGCCGACCATCAGGCCCCACCGGGAAGAAACCTTGGATCGACCATCAGGATCCACCGGGAAGAAACCTACCGGTGCAAAAGGCCAAGACGAAAAAAAAAAAAAATAATAATAAAAAAAAAAAAATTACGGCAAGTATTTAAGCAAACAGAAATTCTGCTGACGTTCCTCCTTTAGTAATGAATCTTAACTTATTCCTAGATGAAAAGGGAATCCTGAGAGCTAGAGGCAGGATAGCAAAGTGTTTGTACTTCAATTTTGATGTGCATAACCCTATAATGCTCCCCAGAAAGCACAGGTTCACATCTTTAGCAATAAATTACTGGCACTTGAAAGTACAACATTTAGGCATAGGCACTACCTTTAGGATACTGGATCCCTAAACGTAGATCAGCAGTCAAGTCTGAGTTGAGCATCTGCACCATATGTACCAAGTATAATGCATTAGTATTTAAGTATCCTAAATTTACTAACATGCCCAAGCACCATATGAACCTGGTTAAGCCCTTTCTGCACGTTGGTGTAGAATTCACAGGTCACTTTTGGGTTAAAGACAGCAGTGGAAATACAGAAAAAAATGTATATTCTGGTATTTACTTGTCTAAACATAAGAGCAGTCCACTTTGAACTACTCCCTGACATGTACTCTAAAAACTTCATTTTGATTTTTCAAAGATTTTGCAACAGGTACTCCATTCAATAGTACTTGTATAGTGATAATGCCAAGTCATTTCTAATAGGTGGATCCTTACTGGAAAACTCTCTAAGGCCCGAGGAAGTTAAATCTGAGCTAGAAAAGTGTAACATAAAACACATTAGAATACCCTTATACTCAGCTTGGGTTGGCTCGGTCTTGGAAAGACTTATCAGAGTGCTGAAAGGCAGCCTTTGTAAGGCAGTAGGAAGAGCCAAGTTGACTTACTTTGAACTATTAACAACGCTCTCTAACATCCAACTGGCTATAAACTCTAGGCCTTTGACTTATAGAGCAAGCTCTGATAATCCTTCCTAAGACTACATGGCAATTCCTCACTGATACTAAGAGAAGATGCTTGTGAGGTTTGTACTGATGATCAAAGCCAACCATTACTTGAAAAGACCTTAGAAGTACAGGAGGAAATAATAGAAAACTTTAAAAAGCTGTGGTATGAGAGCTATTTGCTGAGCCTAAGAGAACATAGTAAAAAATTATATCAAAGTGGCTGGGAAAATAGAATTAAAGTAGGAGACAGTTCTAATTAGAGCCCTGAATAAACCTAAATCCTTTTGGATGATGGGCAAGTTTTTGGAATTAATTGCAAGCAATGATGGCAGAATAAGGACTGTCAAGCTTAAGCAAAGTAATGGGTCTATTGAATACCGCACTATCTGCAATATCTAGCCACTAGAATTATCAGTGACCCATCCTGTAAGGGGTTCAGAGAACAGGGGTGCAGAGGCTAGTTTAAATGAGGAACAAGAATCTACTCAATCCGTAAGGCCCAAAAGGAAGGCCACTCTCCTCATGAATACTTGAACATGCAATTAAAGCCGGTGTGACCGCCCAATAGCGGTTTTGCCTTAGTGGCTTCACACACACCTGGTTTCAGAACAAGGGTCAGGGGCTATTCTATCTGGAAGAGGCATGCAACGACTTCTACCTCCCCGAACAGCTTCTTTTCTTTCTCTCCTCCTAAAATAAATTTTCTTTACTTCTAAAATCTCCACTTCCCTGTAAAGAAATAAGGACTAATTTAAAGCAACTTCCTTTAGAATAAAAGGTGAGGAAGGTGCAATTCTCCGAAATAGAGGAGGCACCTTCAGTTATAATTTAAATAGTCCTAATTTATTTATCAGTCTTAAGAGTTGTTTATTACTTATAAAATGGTACACTGTGTTTACCTTATGCAGAGTGAGGATCTCAAATAATGCTGCCCTATCCTTTAAAATAAAAGGCAGGGCGAAGGTTAATTTAAATAGAGGTAAAGTCATTATATCACATTATGACGAAATAAAGTCAATGAGGACTTACCATATAAATGCTACACTCATGACTTATCATAGTCAGAGTGAGGACCTACCCTATACATAAGCTTCAAACTCCTTTAAAATAAAAGGTGAGGGAGCTTCACTTCCATTCAGAATAGAGAGGCAGACTCATTTAAAGCAACTCCATAAAAATGCATTGGGGAAGGGTGCTATTCTCCGAAATAAAGGAGGCCCCAGTATATTCAGCTAAAATTTAAGTACTCCTTATTTACTTCTCAGACTTAAGCAACTCATTACAATTTCCTATTCCTCTAGTTATTCATTGCAATTTTAGAATTGCAATCTTTTGTGCGGAGTGTGTTAGGAATTAAGGGTTGTTAAGGAAGTGAGGGTGGTTCATAGCTAGGATTAAGTATTATTAAGAAAAGTAATGGAGCAGCGAATGAAAGAGATTCAAGGGATCGTTTAGAAAGAGACGAGTTGGCACCTGAAAGCCATTCGGGCTCACTCTGTGGAAAGACTCCGTGGAAGGAAGCCATTGGGTCACCACCTCCCTAGTTTTAGCTGTGCCTAGGTTACAACCTACTACTACTACCTATTACTTGACATCGGCACCACAAGCCTGATAGTTTCGGACAACTTACTCTGAAACCGCCTCCTCATCACAGCTAAATGTATTCACAGGTTATTTATCTATGGGGGCCCTTTGTAGTGATCTAGACCACTATTGAGTCCTTCGCTGAGGTGATCTACGTAATATAGGAGGTAAGTCGGCTAAGTGGCTGCGCGATACAAAACGTTGTTATAAATTAGCAACAATTATAGGGGTTATATAAATTATGTTATAGTGTGTTCATTGGAAACATAAATTAACAGTTAAATTTTGTCCCATGATCTTTATCATGATGCCATAGGTGTCTTGAAATTTCTCTCAAAACAGGCCTTTGTATCGGCAGCTCCTGTGAAGAGAAAACACAGCATACATAACATACGGTCTTCCACTCGAGGCAAGCTATCATTACCTACATCTTGTTGACAATATACTTTCCAAGAACTCTTTCGCTGCCTTAATCACTCGTCCATTCGTCTCCACTCCCGTAAAACTGGCCGACACGAACTTTGTTTACACAGTGACGGGCCTCCCTCCGCTGATTCCTTCGTCACTCACAATTTAGCCCCCTAAAACACTCCATAAGTGACTCGCAATCACGCAAACACGGAACATATGCTTAATAGGAGCCACTCCTGCCAAGATAAAGAGAAGAAGAGGATGAGTCTATAATATTGGCTAATAAACACAACTAATCCTTAACACATACTCTTACATCTGTGAAAGTTTCAGGCGAGGGGGGGAGGAGTAATGGGAGTAATGGGAGGGGACATCTAGCTCATAATATAACCAGGCAGCTTAGAAGTAATTCTAGGGGAGTAACAGAGGACGGGCTAAGAATCTTCTATACTAACAGCAGGAGCCTCAGAAACAAGATAGACTTACTAAGGGGTGAAGCTTGCTCAGAAATTTTTGACATAATAGCGATCACTGAGACATGGATAGACACTGCTAATAAAAATTTTAGATCAGAATTTGAAATAACGGGTTTTCAGATGTTTCACAAAGACAGAAGGGGCAGAAAGGGAGGTGGAGTTGCTCTATATGTTAAAGACTCACTTAAATGTTTAGTTAACAATTCAGTCAAAACTAACATGGATTCAGAATCACTTTGGGTGGACGTTTACAAAGGGAAAAAAAAAACTAACTCGAGGAGTTATGTACAGGCCACCTAACCTTAACAGGCAGGACACGAGTATATTACTACAGGAGATTGGCAGGGCGAGTAGGAGTAGAAATGTCTGCGTAATGGGGGACTTTAATTATAGGAAGATAGACGAGGAAGACCTAGTGGGTGACCTGGAAGCCGAGGACTTTCTTGAAGTTATACAAGATAATTTCCTTAAGCAGGTAGTTACTGAGCCTACCAGAGGAGATAACATATTAGACTTAGTCCTAACCAATAATGGGAACTTGCTACGTGAGTTGGAGATGGGCAGAGAGTTAGGAAATAGTGACCACAGAACGGTTCGTTTTAGCTTAGACTGAGCGGTAACCCGCGAACCAAACCCAGTGTTAGTGGCAGATTTCAGAAGAGCAAATTACGAGGGGCTTCGAAGACATCTTGAAGGGATAAACTGGGATAATTTAGGGATTCATGAGGGCCAGAACTGCGGATTGGAGAGCCAGGACAACCAGGTAGAAATGTCTTACAATAACTTAGTTAGAGTAATAGTAGAGGGGCAAGGACAGCATATACCACAGCGAACACTTAGAAAAGAAAACAATGACCCTAAGTGGATGACTCGTGGACTAAAACACGAGATTGGGTTAAAGAAGGGAATTTATCACAAAATAAAAAATGGTGAAACACATCTCAGGGGACGGTACGTCGAACTATCTAGATTAGTTAAGAAAAACACCAGGATAGCAAAAAGGAACTATGAGATCAAAGTAGCAAATGAGGCGAAAAGTAATCCTAAGGGCTTCTTTCAGATGTATAGAACAAAAACACGGGAGAAAATTGGACCGCTGAAAACAAACACAGGGGAGCTAGTAGAAAATTACGAAAATATGAGCACATTGTTGAACGACTACTTCCTTTCAGTATTCACACAGGAGGATCGAACGACTATACCGGAAAGAGTTCAGGTGTACGAGGGCGGGGATGGCGATAAATTGAGGGATATAATCATTATCAGGCTAGTAGTTCAGGATGAGATAGATAAGCTTAAGAAAAACAAATCGCCAGGTCCTGACGGGATATTTCCGAGGGTATTAAAGGAATTAGGTGATGTACTCAGTGACCCACTAACCGACATCTTTAAGATGTCGGTAAATACTGGCTATGTGCCGAGCCTATGGAAAGTAGCTAATGTGACGCCGATTTTTAAAAAGGGGGACAGGTCGGTTGCTTCAAACTATCGCCCAATTAGCTTAACATCGGTTATAGGCAAGATGCTGGAGTCCATAATAGCCAGGAACATTCGGGAGCATTTAGAGAAACATAGCTTAATTCACGACTCGCAGCATGGGTTCACAAAAGGTAGGTCATGCCTCACCAATCTCTTGTCCTTCTACAATAAAGTATTTGAGGCGGTTGACAGAGATGAAAATTATGATGTAATCTATCTTGATTTTAGTAAAGCGTTTGACAAAGTTCCTCACCAACGACTGTTGCTTAAATTACAGGCTCACGGAGTAGAGGGTAAAGTTTTGAACTGGGTCAAGGCGTGGCTTAGCAATAGGAAGCAAAGAGTGCAAATCAATGGTAAAAGATCTGACTGGGGATGTGTTACGAGTGGGGTCTCACAAGGTTCGGTATTAGGTCCACTTTTGTTTATTATTTATATCAATGGCTTAGATACAGGAATTAGTAGTGATGTTAGTAAATTTGCAGATGATACCAAGATCGGTAGAGTAATTGAGTCGGATCAGGACGCTAGTATTCTCCAAGGTGAACTCAACAGATTGTATGACTGGGCGGATAAATGGCGGATGGAGTTCAATGTAGGGAAGTGCAGTATTCTGAGTGTAGGTAGGAACAATCCCTCACATAACTATTGCTTAAATGACACTCTCATAAGCAGATCTGGGTGCGAGAGGGATTTAGGAGCCTTAGTGAGCTCTGATCTCCGTCCAAGGGCACAATGCATTCAAGCTACGGTCACCGCAAAAGAAGATCGGACCTCCGCCAGTTCAGCGCGTTTACAATAGGGGTGTGAAGAGTGTCTCGGTGCTGCCACTATAGCTGATAGATTTACTGTTATCATACATCTGGTAACTGTGTAGGGTTATAGGCACCTCTCAATACCACTAGAGTTCAGTGCTGGCCCAGCTCTGGTAGGAGGAGGGTGTATGCATGAACGCCCCATCATTTTTCTGACGCTAATTTCCTAACCAGTTGTTGCATGATCTTGACACCATTGCCACATCTCCACTATGACCCGCAAACCCCTCACAGATGCAGAAAAGGGCAGGATTCTTGGTTTGAGGGAGGAAAAGGTACCAATAAAAGAAATTTGTAAACGCACCAGGAGGGCAAAATCAACAATCATGTCACTCCTCATAAGGCCCGGACTCTCCTCCCAACGAGATTCCGCCCACAAACCTCGTCTTGGTGTGAAGAGAAAGACATCTAAAACTACTGATAGGCTTCTCAAGAATGCAGTTATGAAAAACCCTCGTATTACTGCCAGACAATTGAAAGAAATGTATCCAGATCTCCTAAAAAACGTCACGGAACGAACAATTCAACATCGACTCCAAAAAGACCTCGACCTGCCATGTCGCACGGCTGCTCGAAAACCCTTGCTCACGGACAAGATGAAAAAGAAAAGGCTTGAATTTGCTAAGGCACATCGAGATTGGACATTTGAGGACTGGAAGGAGGTTATGTGGTCGGATGAAAGCACCTTCCAAGTGCTGTCATCACATCGTGTCAAGGTTCGGCGCCCGTCCAACTCCAGTCGGTACGACAGCAGGTTCACCGTCAAAACCGTAAAACACAGCCCATCAGTCATGGTGTGGGCTTGTTTCAGTGCAAAGTTGGGCAGGGGTGGTCTGTTCTTTCTCCCCAAGAACACTACCATGAATGCAGACCGATATATTGGAGTATTAAACGACCATCTGTATGACAGCTTCTCCATCCACGGCACCTCCATCTTCATGCACGATGGGGCCCCATGTCACACCTCACGAAAGGTCAAACAAGATCTCCAGAAGAAAAATATTCGTGTGTTGGAGTGGCCTGGCAATAGTCCTGACCTTAACCCAATTGAAAATGCATGGAAGATGATGAAGGACAAAGTTAAGGAGGAAAAACCGACATCAGTGCCGCACCTCCAAGACATCATCAAAAACGTATGGACCACACAAATGGACATTCAGTATTTCATAAACCTCGTCCAGAGTATGCCAAAGAGAATGTTAGATGTAATTCATTCACGTGGAGACATGACAAAGTATTAATACAAAAAAAAAATTGAATTTCGTATTATTTGATTGAGTTATGATACCAAATATAATTTGCAATTTGCATAATTTTCAAGGTCCGATCTTCTTTTGCGGTGACTTAGAATTCGAGCTAATAGGGTACTGGGATTTATTTCAAGGAGCGTAAACAACAGAAGCCCCGAAGTCTTCCTCAAACTATATTTAGCATTAGTTAGACCTCATCTTGACTATGCGGTTCAGTTCTGGTCACCTTACTATAGAATGGATATCAAAATGTTAGAATCGGTGCAGAGGAGGATGACTAAGATGATTCAGGGGTTGAGAAACTTGCCATACGAGGAAAGACTCAAACAGTTAAACTTGCATTCTCTAGAAAGGCGAAGGGTGCGTGGAGACATGATCGAGGTTTATAAATGGATGAAGGGCTTTAATAAGGGAGACATTCATAAGGTTTTGTTGGTAAGAGAACCGGGTAGGACACGAAGTAATGGGTTTAAACTGGATAAATTCAGACTCAACAGGGACATAGGCAAAAATTGGTTTACTAACAGGGTGGTGGATGAGTGGAATGGGCTTAGCAGTCATGTGGTGAGTGCCAATACAATTGTTCAAAAATAGACTAGATAAATTCATGGACAGCGATATTAGGTGGGGTTAGATACACGGGAGCTTAGGGTCAAAAGAGCTGTCTCGTACAGGCCTACCGGCCTTTTGTAGACTCCTGCGTTCTTAAGTTCTTATGTACAGCCGAGCTTACTGCACCAAGTGGTGCCACTTGTTCTGAATAAAGTGTAACGGAGGTTATCTTAATAGGGTTCACCATCCTATCTTCGTCAAGCATCGCGTCGGGGTAGTAAAAGGGGGATATTATTTGAATACTCACAATATTTTGAAGATTTATTTGTGACTTAGGGAGTCTTGCTGGGGTCCTGGAAGATTACCGGTGACATCGTGAGAGACCATGCAGTATCATAGTTACATAGCCGGGAATCGGTCTGAACTAAAATAATAAGATAGTTTCCTGTATACTATGACAGTTATCCAATGTTTATATCCTAATAATAAAACATGTATCGGACATATATATCCTCAAGTCCCAAACACTAATAGCAATGAACAGGTAAGATACGAATTCTCTTAAATTCCGCCTGGAATACAACATAACACTAGTCATTTGCCGAGATATTCATTCCAGGATTCATGTAATAAACAAGTTATACATTTATCTTCAGTCATGATGCAATCCTCTGAACTACGACCCTCTGCACACTACTGATCTCGCTGAGGGCCTCATACGCTCCCTGAGAGAAGACGTTCAAGGCCGGCCAGTTTTGTCAGGCGACTGGGAGAGACTGTTGCCTACGAAAATAAAAGAATTGTCAATGATACACGTGGGCGAAGCATACATGAGATACGGGAAAGAACATGAAAAAGTGATCGTGGAGATTCAGAGAATGGCCACCTTACACGGGGGAAGGAACGCGGGCATATTAGCGAAGGGAGCCGCCGGGCAGCGGTGCCGATAGGAGTAAGACGTATGACAGATATCAAGATCGGAAGGTATACGAAAGGAAATATGCATGAAGTCACCAGAAATCAAGATAATTGGGCTGGGAATGTGGAGCGAGTGCAGAGAACCGTTGGCAGCGTAAGGAAAAGGTGGTAAAAGGCATAAAGTATGAAAGTGGCGCGTGACTTGAAGGGTATGTGTGTGATGTAGATACCAGCTGTGATTAGTGTGATAAGAGGTAAGAGTGAGAAGCGACTTGTGGATAAGGCAGAAAGAATCGTGGGACAAGAAAGAACAGCTGGGCGAAAAAAAAAATCGTAAGAAATAAAGTACGGAGTGACTTGAGACGTCGTCAGGAACAGGCAGTACTACTAGGTTTCGGCAGGGGCGTTTGCCTTCGCGTGAGAACGGAGTTTCTTGCGATACTCTGAGGGAGAAGGATCAGCTGACCCAGCTGAAGGTTGTTCTGGCGGAAGAGCTGGGAGCTCGTCACCACTATCATAAGAACGCGAGACTCGCTTCACATGGTCGAGGTTGACGACTTTGACCTCATACGACGTTAAGAGCTGTACCTTAATTTTGTTACCCTTCTCATGTTGGAGGACCCGGTAAGGGGCTTCAAAACGTGGAGCGAGTTTGCTCTTTATCTCGTGACTCTGAATAATTACAATATCTCCTGGGCTAATGAGTTTATCTTTAGCGGTCCGCCATTGCTGAGTGATCATTTTATCCTGAGACTCAGAGATGTTTTGCCGCACTCGTTTATAAGTGTTTTTGAAAGTCTGCAACCCTGAATCTCACATAATCATCAAAATTGTAAATTGGCGTGAGTACAGAAGCCTCTTGTCCTGTCCGAAGACAACGAAATAGGGAGTGTCGCCGATGGATGAGTGTAAAGAAGGAAGAATTTAGTGAAGCCGCTACTTGGGGTATCCACTCATGCCATGAGGAAGAAACATCGCCAGCCAGGGAACGAAGGTGTTGGATAATCTTTCTGTTTTGTCTCTCCACCACGCCGTTGGAAGCAAAATGATACGCGACAATATTGCATTTACGGATCTCGAACTGACGGCAAATTTCCTGCAAAGTTTGGTTGTTAAATTCCGTGCCGTTGCCCGACAGTAATACCTTTGGTGTGTTGAACTTGCAGAACACCTCATCACTTAGTGCAGTAGCCACCGTCTTGGCAAATTTATTATTGAGTGGCACCAGTACTGAGAACCTACTAAAGTGACCAATGGCTACTAACAGGCACTGGTGGTCTTCTGAGGTGAGTGGCAGTTTTAACAAGTCAATCGCTTCAGTGTCCCATGGTTCCTGGGGGACTGGATAACTTAGAATAGGCACCTGTGATTTTAAAGAACCTTTGTGTTCAGCGCAAGACTGGCAAGTATCTATGAAATTGTGAATGTGTTTGCGCATGGTGGGCCAATAGTATTCCAGTCTAGCCTGGTAGAGACACCTATCTTTCCCTGGGTGGCCTGAATGTGGGGAGGAAAGTAAATTGTGGGTAATGGCTGGGACAAGAGACTTAGGTACTACTATCTATGTGACTTCACGGTCAGGCTCATGTTTAGCAGTCAGGTGTGTAGACCTAACGAGCACATCATCCCTGATGTCGAATTCAGGGAGTGGTACGGGTAGGCGAGGAAGATGAGTGTCATCGCCCGACTCCAGGTAATACAAAATTGGTGAACAGAACGTATCGTCCTTCTGGGTAGAAACTAACGTTTGTTTGAATTCCTCGTCGCCTAGAGCCTGGATGGAAGCTATTTTGCGTGATAAGGCGTCTGCCACTACGTTGGCTCTACCTGGCAAGTACTCATAGTGCGGGTTAAAATCTTGTACGACCAGCGCCCACCTTGCTAGTTTACCCGTAAGGTTCTTAGCATTGAATAGTTCGACTACCGCAGCGTGGTCCGTCTTAACTCAGATCGGGTAGCCGTGAATGAGATCACGGAAGTAGCGCAGGCCCCATGCTACTGCGAGGGCCTCCTTGTGTGTTGTCGAGTAATTTTGTTCGGCCTTGTTCAGGACTCTACTGGCGTACCCAATAACCTGCAGTTTATTTATGTCATCCTTTTGCATGAGCGTCGCGCCTAAACCGATACCCGAGGCATATGTGTACAAATAAAACTCTCTGTCAAAGTCTGGATACGCAAGAATCGGTGAAGTGGTAAGTAATGTCTTGAGCTGTTGGAATGACCGTTCCTGCTCCTCGCCCCATTCGAAAGGCGTGTCCTTTCTCGCTATGGTCGAGTAATCCTTAATGAAGCTGCGGTAGTAGCCGCTGAGACTCAAGAATGACCGTAGGAACTTTAGATTCGCAGGAGTCGGAAACGTACGGCACTTTGTCCTGTGTTGTATGAACGCCCTTGTCATTGAGAACGTGCCCCAAGAACGTAATATTTTTCTGCAGGAAGTTGCACTTACTCAGTTTTAGTGTTAAGTCTGCTGATTGTAGACGAGAGAACACTTCCTGGAGTTTGTGTAAATGAGACTGAGGGTCCTTAGAGACTATTATTATGGCATCCAGGAAGGCAAAGACAGAGTCCCCATTGAGATCTGCAAACACTGTGTTAATGAGACGTTGGGAGGCAAGTGGGACTCCAGAGATACCAAATGGCATTTTCTTGAAGGCGAAATGGCCTGACGGTGTGCTGAAGGCAGTTAGTTCCTTCGATTCCTCGTCCAGCGGGACTTGCCAGTACCCTGTCCGTAAGTCAAGTGTGGAAAAGACCCTATTTTGTGGCCCGATGAACATCAGTATGTCCTGCAGAACTGGCAATGGGTGCCTTTCCTGACGGCAATGTTTGTTTAATTGCCTGTAGTCAACGATAGGACGGCTCGTGCCGTCCTTCTTAGGGACTAGGAATAATGGAAAGTTCCAAGGTGAGTTACTCTCCTCAGTAACATCCTGAGCTAGCATGTCTTTTACCATCCTGTCTAGCTGTTTGCGTTGTGAGTGAGGGAACCTATACGCCGTGCCTGCTTGTGCCTGCCTGAGCCGTGCCTGGATGTGATGTTCCACCAACGTGGTGGCTCCCAATGGGTCCCCTGGTAGAGATATCACCGAGTGATACTGCATAAGCAGCTCTGTTAAGTTGTCCTTCATGTCGGGATACTCAACGTTAGTGAGATAGGCCGGTAAGGCGTTCTGTACTTTCTCGACGTGCGCCGCGTCGTCAAGCACTTGTGAAGGCGGAATATCCGCCAACTCCGTCACCGCCCCTATGCGCACTGGGGCAGGACAAAGTCTGGGATATATGTACCTTTGCGTAAGGTACGTGGAGATTGGTTCGGGCTGTGAATGAACAGGCGCGTAAGACCTTCATGGTCCACGCTGCACAATGCTGACTCCAGGAATAGTTGTTTCACTTTCAACGACTCAGGCACACTGATAGCCTCACACACATCACGCACACCTGCAAGCCTCAACGTGACCAAGGTAGATTCGTGGCCACCTAGCAGGACGTCTCCCGCCAGGCAACCTCGAATGGCCTTGGAGTCTTGCGAAGAAGAAGGAAGAGTCGGAGGAATAGGAGTGGAGTCGCATTGTGCGGTGACTGTACGTTCATTCGTCTGTGGCAGCGACTGCGAACGGTCCTCCGAAGACGACCGCTTGACCTCGCATGCAAGGTCAGTTTGAGCCGTAGCAGCGACGACTCGGCTAACAATGGTTTTGGGTAACACAGGGTCGGTAGCAACGTGTCATTTTGGGTGATGCAACGCATCGACGGGCAAAGGTTGTGTTTAAACCTAGCCATGTCCTCTAAACCCAAGAGAACATCGCCTGGGATGTTGAGGTTCTCCGTCACGTGAAACGTGGTACTAATCTCTGGAAGATCGTCGTCTAGTTTGAAAGAGAGGTGAACCTTACCCAGGACAGGATAGTCTTCGTTGTCTAGACCTGCAAGCCGCACTGAAGGTGGTTCGAGGACAAATGCATGTTTCCCTTCCGTATTATGTAGTGTTCTGAGAGTCTGGAGGTTGATGACGTTGTCTCCGCCCCAGTGTCCAAAATGACACTAATGGCGACACCATTACACTTGGCCTTTACCGCCATGGCTACGTAAGGGGTCGATGGGAACACTGCTAACCGGACGCACTCTAGGCGTCCGTTCTCGATATCCGTTTTTGATAAGCCAACTTAACCCTCCTTCTTGAGGCCTTTGCATTTGCGTTAACACTGTCCCTTTTCAACTGGTCATCCCGGAGAGTTACGGTGGGTTAGACGAGGCCGCGCGCCTGTCTTCCCCCGAGCTCTTACGAGCTCGGAGCGCCCTGCACTCCTGCGAGCTATGGCTCCTCAAATGATGGAAAGAGCAGTAACGTGAGGGGGACGAATCCTTGCGCGAGCACCTCGAAGAGGTGTGGCCTTTCTTACGGCAGGAGTTGCAGAAAAGGGCTGAGTACCTGCCGCGGCTCTTAGAACGAGATGGCGAACGTGAGGGACGCCCCTCCTGGCCGGGGAACCGGATCGACTGCCCCGTCCCCTCCGGTTGGGCTTAGACCTCTCCGACGAACGACCGGACTCTATTCCCGCCGCGAATGACCGCACCGGTTTTGGGGCACTATCCTCTTGAACATGTATATAGGGAGTCGCATGCCCCAGTATGGTGGAATTGGGCTTGAGCCCGTCGGCTTCCTTGAGTTTTTCGAATACCTTATCTCTCACCCGTAGTAAGAAGTCTAAGTAACCCAGGACGCGGCACATGTTCACCGTTTTGACAGTCTGTTGGTCCGTTTCCCACTCAGAGGAGCTAAACTGCAAGAGTGCATCGCTCACAACCGTCGAAGAACGACGGACGGCCGAATGAACGGGAACCTTCTCCCAACCATTCCTAAGGTCCTCTGCCATCTTGAAAAGAACAGAGATTGGGCCTTGTTTTGACCGTGCCGCGAACACCGAGATGATCTGTTGGCGGAGGGATTTGAAAGATTTTGTTTGCCTAAAATAATCACTCATGATTATGGACCGTGCAAGGCAATCGCTGGGATCCACAAGGTCCCTGAGGACGTTGATCATTTCCTCATCTGTCGTTAAGCGACGTTTTGTGATGAAGTCATCTACGTTACAGAGGAAGGTATGAACATCCATGCCGCCCGCCTCCCCAGTGAAGCGAGGGCCTTTTGTGTCATCGTGAATAATTGCGACCGCTGTAGGAGCAGCGGCAGCTCTGTTCTCAGTCGGCAGGATGACGGGTTCCACTTTAGGCACGCGCATACCACCGCGCAAAACTGTATAATTAGCCTCGTCAGAATGCGCTATCTGCCCTTCCGCAGGTACTGTCTCTCCCTTCGACAACGCCTCTAGAAGGTCCCGATCCTTTTTAAACATTAGCTAGTGGAACATGTTAGGAACGAGAAGCGGGAACGGGAAAAGAGAAAGGTTATGGGAGGGGGTCGTGCAACTAGATAATGGCGAAAAAGAGAAGAAAAAGAAATAACAAGGAAGGGACTCAGCTGAAAAGTAGAATGGATGGTGTGCAGGCCGTGAGGAGGTCGGGGGAGGGCGATGGGTAGGAAGTGCTTGTCTGCTGGGTGACGGTGGCGGTCTGCGAAAACAAGATAAAAAGTGAAAAGGAACAACAAAGGCCTAAGTAACTTGTAAAACAGCTTGCTGGCAGGCACTATTCCACATAAAAAGAGAACAGGAAACAAGGGAAAATTATGCCAGAGACTGGGCGGGTAAGGCGTTGGCCACTCCCTGGGAGGCCGGGGGGTGTTGAGGCTGCGTCAGGGCGTCGCTGGGTCAGCACTTCCTGGCGTTGCGTCGCTGGGCGCCCTTGGCAACCGGTGTCTGTACTGCGCACTCGGTCACGGGAGGCCCTGCGGGTGCCCTATCCTACAGCAGGTAGGGCAGGTAGACTGGTCCGTATGCGGCAGGAGAAGGCCCCGCGGTGTCGTGGAGCCGTCGGGTGCTGGTTGTCGGTGCTGTGGGCGACGACGTTGGGGGCGGGGGGGGGGCGCCTCACAGTACGGCTGTAACTCCGCTGCGGCCGGCTGACGGTGGTGTGGCTGGCTGGCTGACTGGATGGCTGCCGGGTATGGCTGGCTGGCTGACTGGATGGCCGCCGGGTATGGCTGGCTGGTGGCTGCGGGGTGTGGCTGGCTGAAAGGCGGGCGACGCCGCTGACTCGGCGGGCAGAAAGCTGAGCCGGCGTGTTGAGGCGAGAGGCAGTGACGGAGGCCACAGGTCGCAGCGCGTAGTTGGCGGGGGGGCACGCTTCCCTTAATATCGTGATATGAGTGGCGAGTGTTGCTTCCACCCGTAGTTAGGAACTCCCTGTAGTCCCCAATGTGGTCAGCGTTGAGTAATAAGCTGTAGCAGCGCGAGGAAGGCAGCTTTTCACACCGAATGAGTGTCACTCGACCACCTTGTTTGAAGTTCTATGGTCCGTAAACCGTCTGCCACCACTTTATAACTCGTTGTTAGCGGTTATGAAGAGTTCCCGTTTTGTACTCAAAATATATATTTCAGTTTGTGAACAGGAACAATATATATACAAGCGAACACGGGAAGCGTGATGAACGCGCGTGTTGACGGCGCGCCAGCCAGCTAGATACTTCTCGCCCCTCAGGCGTGAGAAATGCAAGTTGTACAAAATCGGATTGTCACGTGATTCTTAAGTGATAGGAAGATTCCGTTCCGTCCGTGCATAACAGGGTCCCAAAATAGTAACCACACATACATCATGAATGCGAAACCTCTGCAGGCGATGCAGGAGGAAAAGGATCTTGGAGTCACTATCAGCAGTGACCTGAAACACGCGAATCAC
>NC_066573.1:1620344-1640344 GCF_024679095.1 Eriocheir sinensis
CAGTTTAGCCTTGTGAATCCTCCCATCAGCTTCAACAACATGCACTGTGGCTGCCTGTAATACAACATATGGTTTAGCAGAAGAAGTGGCATTATATAGAGATACTGCAGATACCATGTTACTAGAATCGCCAACTTTCTGCACCTGCATCTCTTGCACAATCATCATTGTCACTCCTGGTACCCAGTCTAACACCGCACATGAGTACATTATGCTTACCACCACACTTAGAACATTTAGCAAAACATCCTTTAGTAAAATGGCCTTTACACAAACACCTGAAACAGACTTCACAAGCTTAATTCTATCTGCTCGCTCTTGGTCTTTTAGTTTCAAGACCTCCAAACAATTATCCGACTTATGTCCCTTGCTACATCAAGTAAGGACAACAAATAACTAAACTTATTTATGACAGGCATGTCCGTGTCACCAATGTGCGAAGTGAGCTGGTCCCAAAACGACTGCCATTCCGTCACCTCACCGTTAAACTTGGGAAGCTCCAACTTGGGTAACTTGGCTCTGACAGCAGGAGACTCACTACTCCTATTGCTGGTGACGTCATCGTCAGACCTCTGCATCTCTTGCAACTTCTTCCTCGCCGCAACCAGCTGCACCATAGCTTCCTCCCAGAACCGGTGTGCCACGTCGAGGTCTTCATCCAGGTTCTTGGGGTCCAATTCCACTTCAAGCTCAGCCTGGACTTGATCAAGAGCAGCGATACGAGAGCTACACGACTCGACGGCCTCACTCAGCTCCACCACACCGGCGTCGGGCTTCACCAACACTGCTTGGAGTGACTGCAACTAACGTGTCACCCAACCCTTCGCAGCTGTCCTCCTCCTCGGAGGTTTCTCCATTGTGCTCAGCCTCTTGCCACGTACTCACGGGAGAACAAAGCATCCAAGGGTCTCCTCCCGGGTCTGGGCACCAAAATGTAGAGTCTCAGGAACAAGTGTTCTTGGCGGTGTCTCGTGTTCCTCTGATTCGGTATACATACAAGGTAGATCAGCAAATTTCAACATGGCTGACTGCCAGCTCAGCTCGTCAGAAAATAAGTACCGCATGACTTCAAGCCATGGAACAAACTATTTTTATATGAGTACATCTATAAAATATATATACATCCAAATTGACCTTTTACTTTTGGCCAAGTAGATAAACAGTTATCAAAAAGAAAAAAAAAATGATACATTGCAGGGTGGACTACACTATACAGACATTCACCTTAGTTATGTTTTCAACAGTCATATATTCATTGTACGTTTCGTAATAAAAAAATTGAAGGAAAGTTTTTTTTTTTTTTTTTTTTTTAAAACCGGGAGACATTCTCCCGGGGTTTGTGTTCATGTAACACGAACATAGGGTTTGTGTTCTAGGGTTAAGACGATGGGTAGGAGGGCACAGAGGGTGACGAAGCCGTGTAAGATAGTTATGAGGTCGTTCATCATCATTATTGTTCATCAGAAAGGTGGCTGTGCTTAGGGAACCTCAGCTTCAGCAGGAAAAGAATGACGAGCGTGGTCACAATCAAAATCTTTATTAAACTTGGTAACCCAAACGTTTCGACATCATGATGTCATCTTCAGTGGTCTGAAAACAATACATGAACAAATTTCAGCAAGGAGACTAAACAATATAAAAATAAGCTTTAAAATACCCTAAAATAGTAATCAAACCTAAACTAGCTAAAAACTATAAATTAAGTCAGGGGGACAACAGACATAGTATATTAAGTGGGGGAACATTGATTTATGAATTAGAAATTATGGCAAAGACAATATATATATATATATATATATATATATATATATATATATATATATATATATATATATATATATATATATATATATATATATATATATATATATATATATATATATATATATATATATATATATATATATATATATATATATATATATATATATATATATATATATATATATATATATATATATATATATATATATTCTCAATGACAATATATATATATATATATATATATATATATATATATATATATATATATATATATATATATATATATATATATATATATATATATAGAGGAGTCGTCGGCGTATGAGTGACAGGACAGTTTGTTATGGGAAAGAAGATCATTGATGAATAACAGGAAGAGAGTGGGTGATAGGACAGAGCCCTGTGGAACGCCACTGTTGATAGGTTTAGGGAAGAGCAGGACCATCTACCGCAGAGATTGAACGGCCGGAAAGGAAACTGGAGATAAAGGAACAGAGAGAGGGATAGAATCCGAAAGAGGGCAGTTTAGAAAGCAAAGACTGGTGCCAGACTTTATCGAAGGCTTTCGATATGTCTAGCGCAACAGAGAAAGTTTCACCGAAACGGCTAAGAGAGGATGACCAAGAGTCAGTTTAAGAGAGCAAGAAGATCGCCAGTAGAACGCCCCTTGCGGAATCCATACTGGCGATCAGATAGAAGGTTAGAAGTGGAAAGGTTCTTTTGAATCTTCCGGTTAAGGATTGATTCAAAAGCTTTAGATAGACAGGAAAGTAAAGCTATAGGGCGGTAGTTTGAGGGATTGGAACGGTCAGCCTTCTTAGGCACAGGCTGTACAAAGGCATACTTCCAGCAGGAAGGAAAGACAGATGTTGATAGGCAGAGACGAAAGAGTTTGACCAGGCAGGGTGTCAGCACAGAAGCACAGTTTTTAAGGACAATAGGAGGCACTCCATCACTACAAAATTATTGTAAATACATAATTGTATAAAGGGATAATAAAATGTTTCAAATGTTTCAAATGTTTCCATAAGCCTTCTGAGAGTTGAGGCCAGAGAGAGCATAGAAAACATCATTTTGAAGAATCTTAATAACAGACATAAAGGAGTCAGAGGGGGGATGAGTAGGAGGAATATGCCCAGAATCGTCCAGGGTGGAGTTCTTACAGAAAGTTTGAGGGAAGAGTTCAGCCTTAGAGACAGACGAGACGGCAGTGCTGCCGTCAGGGTTAAGGAGAGGAGGGAAAGAGGAAGAAGTGAAATTGGAGGAGATATTTTTGGCTAGATGCCAGAAGTCACGAGAAGAATTAGAAGCAAGGTGTTGACATTTTCTATTAATAAAAGAAGTTTTGGTAAGTCGGAGGATAGATTTGACACGATTCCGGGCTGAAATGTAAAGGTCAGAGTTAGTGGGAGTTCGAAGGCTCTAGAACCTTTTGTGAGCTGCCTCTCTATCTTTTATAGCACGAGAACAAGTGTGATCAAACCAAGGCTTTTTAGCATGAGGAGTAGAGAAGGTACGTGGAATGTATGCCTCCTCTATGATGCGCTGAGCACACACAGAGGGGTCTCTCTCCTGGAAGCAGTAATCCAAATTGAGGGATTGAAACGGTTACCCTTCTTGGCACATGCTGTATATAGGTGTACTTCCAGCAGGAAGGAAAGGTAGATGTTGACAGGCAGAGGCAAAGAGTTTGACCAGGCAGGGTGTTAGCACGGAAGCACAGTTTTTAAGGACAATAGGAGGCATTTCATCAGGACCATAAACCTACTAAGGGTTAAGTCCACAGAAGGCATAGAAAACATCATTTTTAAGAATCTTAATAACAGGCATAAAGTAGTCAGAGAGAGGATGAGTGGGAGGAATAAGCGCAAAATCGTCCAGAGAGGAGTTTTTACAGAAAATTTGAGAGAAGAGTTCAGCCTTAGAGATAGATGAGCCGGCGGTGCTGCCGTCAGGATTAAGGAGAGGAGGGAAAGATAAAGAAGTGAAATTGGAGGAGATATTGTTGGCTAGGTGCCAGAGGTCTCTGGAAGAATTAGAAAAAAAGCAAGGTTGCGACACTTTCTATTTATGAAAGAGTTTTTGGTAAGTCGGAGAATAGATTTGGTACGATTCCGGGCGGAAAGATCATGATTAGATTGAGTGCGAAGGCTTTGGTGCCTCTCATGAGCTGCCTCTCTATCTTTAATAGCACGAGAACAAGCGTGATTGAAGCAAGGCTTTTTAGCATGAGGTGTAAAAAAAGTACGTGGAATGTGTGCCTCCATTCCAGAGACAATCACCTCAGTGATGCGCTGGGCACACAAAGCGGCATCTTTCTCCTGGAAGCAGTCACCATTCGACGGGAAATCGGAAAAGTACATCCTCAGGTTGTCCCACAGAGCTGAAACAAAATGCAACAAACATCGCCTCTTTTGTGGGTCCAAAGACTGTACAGGAGCAATAGGACAGAATGCAGAAATAAGATTGTAATCGGAGGGGCCCAACGGAGAGAACAGTTTGATAGAGTAAGCTGAAGGATAAGAGGTTAGGAAGGGATCTTGGATGTTGGGCGTATCTCCAAAGCGGTCGGGAATACGTGTAGGGTACTGAACCAGCTGCTCTAGATTTTTGAGATAGCATAATTGTAGGCTTGTCCACCAGGCTTATCAGTGAAAAATGATGAAAACTAAAGCTGGTGGTGAACACTGAAATCACCTAGAATGTAGATTTCAGCGAAGGGAGAGTGAGTCAAGATGTGCTCCACTTTAGAGTTCAATTAGTCCAAAAAATTTACATAGTTGGTAGAGTTAGGTGAGAGATAAACAGCACAGACGTATTTAGTAATATAGTGACAATGAAGTATTAGCCAGAAGGTGGAAAATTCTGAAGAATCAAGACCGTGGGAACGTAGAAGTAGTTTGGATTGAAACTTAGGATAGAGATAGTTGGAGGGAATAGAGATTGCTGTCAATACCCCCCGAGACCTGTATTTCGATGAGGTGAGGTTTAGAGGAGGTCGCGAATGTTGCATAAGTTAATAAGGAAATAGTTTGATGAGGTATCAAGACACTTCTTGGGTTGAGAGCCAAAAGGGGAGTCCACTCTGGTGGGCATTTGTAGTAACCCTCCAACCCCGAGATTAGGACTTCGAGGCATGATTTTGAGACGCCATTTTGAATTTTCACATGCATGGTATCACGTGCAGTCCATCTAGAGACAGCAAACCGTCTGGACACTACTTCCTTTCTCAGTGCCTACCGTCGCTTTATAGGAAGAAGAGGGCCGGTAAGGCAGTTAAGATCAGATCAAGGAACAAACTTTGTGGGTGCAAAAAATGAGTTAGCCAACTCTTTGAAAGAAATGGATGAGGAGAAGCTTAACACTGAATTACTGCAGGACAGTGTGTAGTGTGGTGTGGAAAGTAAGATTAATTGTCTTTAGAGAGCATGCTGAACTACTCTCTGGTGTTAATGAGACAATAGGGAAACGGAATGAGGACACGGGAAGGATGTTTGGTGGGTTTACATCACCCTCCTCGCTTTCCATGTACCTCACCGGAAGTGGCTTACGCCCGTTTCGGTAGGTGTCTTCCTACCTACAAGGAATGACTTTTAAATTCATCCTTGTAATCTCATGCATGTGTTTTGTGTTACTGAAGCCAGGTTTCTGTTACAGCAATGACATCAGGAGTCTTGGGGAGACAGTGAAGGAGGGATTTGATCTGGTCAAAATTTTCTCTCATGGATCTTATGTTTCCATGAATTATATTATTGTCAGGGAATGGAATAAGTTTACTTGTTAAGTTATAGCTGATAAAGGCCAGGGTACTGAGACAAGGCTTTGGTGTCCGTGTGTTCATAAATTGTTATAATATATTCTAAACTAATATCTTGATCATCTTGAAAATTAAAAACGGTATAAAAAAGGGGTAAAGGTTTTCCGTACAGGGTATTGTATATGTAATACTGAAAAAAAGCATGTACACAAAAAAGGAGTGCGAGGAAGGAGCGGAGAAAAAGGTAAAAATAAAAGTGAGGGTGATAAATTAGATAAGTGAACTGAATTATAGGCTGACCAGGTGTGAAATAGAGATAGCAAGCATGAAAATTCATGGATTAAATGTCAGAAATGAGGAAGGACCATATACCAAAATAACAATAGTAATCAGGCTAAACAGGATACCATGGGAATGGGTGTGTATAAGTATCTAGTTGAAAATAAAAATAAAAACATTTGTCATGTTGTTGGAATGTGCATACATTTGGACTGAAAAACAATACGGATACTTGTAAGTTTAAACATGCTGGGCATCTTAAAAAGAGCACTGTGAACCATTTTCACTGGATAGGTTATTTCTAATTTGTTTTTAGGACAGGATATTTGTCAAGGAATGTGTTTAAGGATTCCTCAGTGGTAATTTCGTATTTTTGACTTGACGTTTTAAGCTTAACAGAAATCTTCCCGATTTGAATTTACAGTTGCTGCCGTGATATGCTGGCCCCCAGTGCTCCTCTTGACCGAAGTCGCTGAAGTTAGGATAGATTGAAGATCTGGGCAGCGTGTGGGTAGTCTTCCGCTACTCATCGGGTGGAAAATTCTGAGAAATCAAATGTATGGACAGTAGAGAAAGTGATCTCATTGAGTACAAAGACACATCATTCATATTTGGATTGAGATTTAGGATAAAGATAGAAGGAATTAACATATTAGAGATTACTTCCATTGGCCTCGGAGACCTTTGTTTCAGTTAGAGAGAGGTCAGGTTTAGAGAAGGAGATTTGGTGTTTCAAAAAACGGAATTTAGACCGTTGACCGCAAATGAAGCAGAAGTTGATGAAGAGAAAAATGGAAGAGTTATCAAGATACCTCCTTGTGTCTCCACCAATAGCGAAGTACGACTTTGGGACATTTTTGGTCCCCTCCCCATATTTTATTTGTTTTTAGGTGCTACATATAGTGCTGGTAGGCTTCCTTGAGGGTTTACTTGGACGACCCCAACCCGTTAGAGGCACTGGTGAAATTTATTTATAGAGGCCGCTGTGATATATGGCACTTGTCACACACACGAACGGAGGCAAGATTTTGATTTAAATTCAGCTGTTCAACTTCACTTTCGGACTGTTCGATAATTGGGTATATAGATCCCTGTCGTGGGCAAGGCTTGTTTTGTTGGAAAGTCCTTCCCAGTCTATTCAACGCTGTCTGTGTATCTTTTTTTTTTTTTTCGTCTTATGTAGTAGAGGTTGCCACCAAGTGTAGTAGTGGCGATGCAGGTGAAAGGATAGGCCTGGCTTCTATCCTTAAGTTTATTGAAGTACAGGGAGCGGCGAGGATGCTAGCGGCGACACCCTGCCAGTATGAAGGTTTAGCTCCCACTGACTGACTAGTTGCTGGGTGTCAGTGGACGTTGCAGGCAACGGGAAGACAGGCAGCGCGCGAAAAGTACGGAGCACACATAGGGCGCGACATTTGAATAATAATTATAAATATACACATATATACACTACAACATCGCTCGGCCACCACCGGCATGTGTCCTCACATGAACAATTACATAATATTAGGTGAGGAACCTTTAACCAAAAAGAAGGACATAATTACAACAATAATATGCCATCTGTGGTAGCTTCACACACACAAAAAAGGCAAAACAGAACAATGAGGATAAAACAAAATTAAGGAAGACGACTAGCAGACCTCAACTTCTGTCTGTAGGAAGAGGAGCTAGTGTCAGGTGGGGAAGGAATGGAAGGTTCAGAGGTAGAAGTGGGAATAGGAGGCTGAATGTTAGGCGAAAGAGGCACACTCACATGCTTGAGCCTATCAGCGTGAACTACCTCTGAACAATGACTGACCGGGTCAAGAATGTTGAATTTATTACCATGCATCTTTGCAGTAATAAGATAAGGACCTGAACATTTAGGAAGCAATTTGCAAGAGCGGTCAGATACATGCTTCATCACAGTCTCCAACACTGAAGGTGAAGGGAGGGAGAAACTGTATTAACACAGTGAAAAACATCCCAAATGAACACCACTGAGTGCCAGGATTCGAACCCGGGCCTTCTGACTAGAAATCAGGGCAGCATACCGACCAGATCACCGATGGGCTAAAAGGTTACCGCGCCAGAGGCCACTTCTGGGGTGTCAGTTAATGGCCGCATAAGTGGCCTCTGGCGCGGTAACCTTTTAGGTCCATCGTGTCTGTCGAAGGCCAGGGTTCTAAATTACACACCGTATGTGCCATAAGGGTTTGATTAAAAGCGTTTCCGTCAGTCACGGGTGTGGGCGGGGTTACCTTCACCTTCATGTCCACAGTGCGGGGCTGGGGCGTCAGTTAATGGCCGCAGAAGTGGCCTCTGGCGCGGTAACCTTTTAGCCCATCGGTGGTCTGGTCGGTATGCTGCCCTGACTTCTAGTCAGAAGGCCCGGGTTCGAATCCTGGCAGTCAGTGGTGTTCATTTGGGATGTGAAGGGACTTGCTTGAAGGAGTTGTTTACGAAGCATCTCCTCGCGGGAAGCTTTAAGCTTATCCCTCACAGAAGCATGAATAGTTTGAAAACTGTGGAGCTGCATCTGAGAGTAGTCGTCAAAGGAATAGAAGGGGCGAGAAGTCTGCAGAATGACATCATAAGGCAGCCTTTTGCCATAGCCAAACACTATGTAGTGAAGCGCTTTGTCTGCGGAGGAATTGACTGAGTTGTTAATACAAGCAACAACATGGGGTAGCCAATCTTCCCAAGATTCCTGATAACGACCGGCACAATAACGCAGAATCTCTTGACTTTTCCTGTTGGTCCTTCCGACAAGGACATTAGACGCCGGATGATGTGCAGTAATGAATGTTTGTTTAATTTTAAACTGTTGGCAAATGTCACGAAGAACTTGGTTCTTAAATTCTGTCCCATTATCAGAGAAGTACACGGGGAGACGTGTAAGGACAAATCAGTTTTTTTTTTCTTTTTTTTCTACAACAAAGGAGACAACTCAAGGGCACGAAAAAAGAAAACAATAATAAAAAAAAGCCCGCTACTCGCTGCTCCCAAAAAAAGAATCAAAAGAGGTGGCCGAAAGGTCAATTTCGGGAGGAGAGGTGTCCTGATACCCTCCTTTTGAAAGAGTTCAAGTCGTAGGCAGGAGGAAATACAGATGAAGGAAGAGTGTTCCAGAGTTTACCAGCGTGAGGGATGAAAGACTGAAGATGCTGGTTAACTCTTGCATAAGGGGTTTGGACAGTATAGGGATGAGCATGAATAGAAAGTCGTGTGCAGCGGGGCCGCGGGAGAGGGGGAGGCATGCAGTTAGCAAGTTCAGAAGAGCAGTCAGCGTGGATATATCGATAGAAGATAGAAAGAGAGGCAACATCGCGGCGGAATTTAAGAGGTAGAAGACTATCAGTAGGAGGAGGAGAGCTGATGAAACGAAGAGCCTTAGACTCCACTCTGTCCAGAAGAGCTGTGTGAGTGGAGCCTCCCCACACGTGAAATGCATACTCCATACGAGGGCGGACAAGGCCCCTGTATATGGATAACAACTGCGCGGGGGAGAAGAACTGGCGGAGACGATACAGAACGCCCAACCTCGAGGAAGCTGATTTAGCGAGAGAGGAGATATGAAGTTTCCAGTTGAGATTTTGAGTTAAGGATAGACCGAGGATGTTTACTGTTGAAGACGGTGACAGCTGCGTGTTGTCGAAGAATAGGGGATAGGTGTTTGGAAGATTGTGTCGAGTTGATAGGTGGAGAAATTGAGTTTTTGAGGCACTGAAGGACACAAGGTTCCTTCTGCCCCAATCGGAAATGATAGCAAGGTCTGAGGTTAAGCGTTCTGCAGCCTCCAGTCTGGAGTCGTGTACTTCCTGTTGAGAGGGTCTTCTATTGAAAGAAGTTGAATAATGCAGAGTGGAGTCGTCGGCGTATGAGTGGACAGGACAGTTTGTTATGGAAAGAAGATCATTGATGAATAACAGGAAGAGAGTGGGTGATAGGACAGAGCCCTGTGGAACGCCACTGTTGATAGGTTTAGGGGAAGAGCAGTGACCATCTACCACCGCAGAGATAGAACGGCCGGAAAGGAAACTGGAGATAAAGGAACAGAGAGATAGAATCCGAAAGAGGGCAGTTTAGAAAGCAAAGACTGGTGCCAGACTCTATCGAAGGCTTTCGATATGTCTAGCGCAACAGAGAAAGTTTCACCGAAACGGCTAAGAGAAGATGACCAAGAGTCAGTTAAGAGAGCAAGAAGATCGCCATTAGAACGCCCTTTGCGGAATCCATACTGGCGATCAGATAGAAGGTTAGAAGTGGAAAGGTGCTTTTGAATATTCCGGTTAAGGATTGATTCAAAAGCTTTAGATAGACAGGAAAGTAAAGCTATTGGGCGGTAGTTTGAGGGATTGGAACGGTCACCCTTCTTAGGCACAGGCTGTACAAAGGCATACTTCCAGCAGGAAGGAAAGATAGATGTTGATAGGCAGAGACGAAAGAGTTTGACCAGGCAGGGTGTCAGCACAGAAGCACAGTTTTTAAGGACAATAGGAGGCACTCCATCAGGTCCATAAGCCTTCTGAGAGTTGAAGCCAGAGAGGGCATAGAAAACATCATTTGGAAGAATCTTAATAACAGGCATAAAGGAGTCAGAGGGGGGATGAGTAGGAGGAATATGCCCAGAATCGTCCAGGGTGGAGTTCTTACAGAAAGTTTGAGCAAAGAGTTCAGCTTTAGAGACAGATGAGACGGCAGTGCTGCCGTCAGGGTTAAGGAGAGGAGTGAAAGAGGAAGAAGTGAAATTGGAGGAGATATTTTTGGCTAGATGCCAGAAGTCACGGGAAGAATTAGAAGAAGCAAGGTGTTGACATTTTCTATTAATGAAAGAAGTTTTGGTAAGTCGGAGAATAGATTTGGCACGATTCCGGGCTGAAATGTAAAGATCAAAGTTAGCGGGAGTTTGAAGGCTCTGGGATCTTTTGTGAGCTGCCTCTCTATCTTTAATAGCACGAGAACAAGCATGATTAGTGACAAGTGCATGCGCCACTGTTGTAGCAGACTTGTTGCGTAATGGCGCTAAGACCACAAAACGACTGAAGTGATCAACGCAGGCAAGGACGTATAAGGAGCCTTACTGACTGCAAGGGAGCTGTAACAGATCAATGCCAACAACATCAAAAGGTCCGTCAGGTAGCGGATATTAAAAAATTGGAGCAGTTATAGTAGAACCTTTGGTTTGTGCACAGGACAGACACTGCGCAACATGTCTTTCAACGTCAAATTTCATCGTAGGCCAGTAGTACTTAGCAAGAGCCGCAGCTAAGGTTCTGTCCCGTCCGGGGTGACCAGCATGCGGAGCGTCATGGAGAAGCTGCAGGACAGTCTTCACCAGAGCTGTAGGGATGACAAACTGATTAACGTCTCTCCCTTTAATGGCCACTGTGCGACAAACAATGCCATCCTGTAAGGAAAAGGCAGAAAGGGGCACAGGTAGATCAGGTAATGTGGAGTCATCGCCAGACTCGAGGGCGTAGACGACTTTAGACCACAACGGGACATGGCGTTGGGCCGTCTGAAGCTCGTCAAGTGAGGAGTTCTGGACCTCAGAAACCGCAGCGACAGAAATGTCGGGACAACGCGTCAGCGACAGTGTTGGGTTTACCCGGTAGATACTTTATCACAGGGTTGAACTGTTGGATGGTGAGGTACCACCTAGCCAGGCGGCCGGTGATATTCTTGCCATTAAAAAGAGTTGCAACTGCAGTGTGGTCAGTGTAAACTGTGATAAGATAATTAAAAATAATATCCTTGAAATGTTTGAGGGCCAAGACAACAGCTAGAGCTTCAAGGTGAGTTACAGAGTACCTTGACTCAGGGTCAGTCAGTACACGGCTAGCATAAGCAATGACATGTGGCCGTTGTCCATCTACAGTCTGCATTATAACTGCACCAATGCCAAAAGAAGAAGCGTCTGTGCTTATAGTAAAAGGCAAGGTGTAGTCAGGAAACGTTAGGATCGGGGCATGTGTCAGAGCATGCTTGAGAGAATCAAAATTCTGTTGATGAGCGTCGTTCCACACGAAGGGAACATTCTTCTTTAGAAGACGCGTTAGAGGGGATGCGATAGACGCAAAGTTTTTGACAAAGGCTCTATAATAAATAGCAAGGCCTAGAAAAGAGCGCACATGGTCAGTCGATTTGGGTGTAGGAAAGTCTTTGACGGCAGTGATTTTAGAATCAACAGTGTGAATGCCATCTTTATCGACAAGGTGACCCAAAAACTGAATGCGAGACTTGAGAAAGTTGCACTTAGACCTTTAGGCCAGCTTCAGAAAGTGTATTAAAAACAACTTCAAGTTTCTGGAGATGAAAGTTCATGTCATTAGAGACAATGATGAGGTCATCGAGGTATACAAAGAGACCTTTGTGAATAATGCCGGCAAAAAGATAATCAATCATACGCTGGGAGGTAAGAGGTGCATTACGTAAACCCATGGGCAGGCGACACCATTCGTAATGACCTGTGGGAGTCGTGAAGGCAGTAACCTCCCGTGATGCTTTGTCCAAAGTCATTTGCCAGAAACTGGACACGAGGTCGAGGCTGGTGAACACTGTGTTACCCTTTCCAATAGACTGAAGCAATTCATCTAGGACAGGAAGTGGATAGCGGTCAGGGACCGTCAGAGTGTTCACTTTCCTGAAGTCGATGACGGGTCGGTAGCCGCCATCGTTCTTGGGTACAAGAAAAAGGGGTGAGTTCCAAGGGGAGTAGGACTCTTGGATGACTCATTTCTCTAACATGTCCTCTACCGCGCTCCGAACAGCTTATTGACTGTGTGGCAGACGGTACGAAGGGACGTAAGACGGATGATCGTCAAATTGCAGTGCAATGTGGTGACTGACTCTGTTGGTCACACACCAAGTTGTTCTTCAGGCAAAGCAATAGCTTGCCGGAATTTTGATAAAGTTTGCAAAAGAAGAGACTTGCTTACAGGATAATCCACAACACGGACATGGGGCGTAAGTTCCGCAATAACACCAGGCTGGGATGCTACGGTTGCGTGCTCAGTGACACTAGCAACAAGAAGCACAGGTGGGTCTTCAGAGACGGGCTCGTCGAGGATCTGGTACGTGCACAGAAGCACACCATTTTTTAGGTTGACTGGCGAACCCTTAGTATTTGTGACTATGGCATCGCTGATGTAATCAGGACGCACCGTAGCGAGTATGGACTCTAAAGCTAGACGGTGGATGCGCATAGTGTCAGGTAAGGACAACACCTAGGTGCCGACAGGAACAAAGTCCGGTAAACGAACAGAAAGTCGGACAGATGAAGTGGGGCCAATGTATTGGTCACCAATGACAACAGCAGAAACAAGGTCCTGAGCAGAGGTCGAACATTTCTCCTCTGGGGCACTAGGCACTGTAGTGGCTATAGGCACACTCGGGTCCTGTGGGGGGACTGGGATGTCGTCACGAGCCGTAGTCGTAAGGGCAGAGACAGTCTGGCTCAGAAGGGGGCTCGGGTTGTTCATAGCATGGTGAAGGATCCCATCTGCAGAAATAGCAAGACGTTTAGGGAATATATCAATAGAATGGGAAACAAGGGATTGGATGCCTAAAAGTCCATCACACTGAAGGGCAAACTCTAGGGTGACAAAAAATTTAATGTTGAATACCTTGGAGTCATGTAAGGAGACAAGCAAATTGATGGTGCCAAGAACAGTTAAGGCAGAACCATCAACACCTTTTAAGGATACACCAGAATGATCTAAGGTGTCTTGCTGGGTATCTTTCAAAGCTAGAAAAGCACTGTGAACAAGCAAATTTACTGAAGCACCTGTGTCAACCCCTAGAGCAAAAGCAACACCGTTAACAATGGACTGAAAAGTTAACATACTAAGATTGGGACAAGCAGCAATAATGGAGGGGCTAGTGGTGTGCTGTTGGGGTGACTTTTGGGCATGCATTAGTCTGGGTGGCTTTGATGGAGTCGCGAGACTTTCCCGGACTGCTGGACAAGTGGGCCCGAAGGGGAGCCCACATTTCATCTGAGACGCTGAATCTCATAACAGTCATCTGTGGAGTGATTGTACAACTCATGAACGGCACACCACTAGTCCTCAGTGGCGGTGGTGTACGGCCAGACGTATGACGATTTTTTTGACTGGAGGAGGGGAGCGGGCGACGGTCTGATGGAAAAATATCTCCCTTAGATGAGAAAGACTTCTTGTGTCGAGCACCTGTGTTACTGTCATCGTTAGAACGTATGTCACGCTTTCGTTGAAAATAGTTTGGTGCTGTATGACCTTTTTTGTTGCAGTAGTTGCACACAACTGGTTGTGAGTTGTCCTTCTGTATAGCGGCAACAGGAACGCCAGGTGAAGCCTTGGGGCAGTCCTCTAGTTTCTTGGCAATCTTAGCTGCAAAACCAACTAGTTTATCATCAGGTTTATAATCATGGGGAAGGAGGTGAAGGACATATAATATAAATTGAAGCAGTAGTTGAAGTCTATTCTTAGACAAAGCACCTTCCTCAAACCAAGAGGCTTGTTCCAGACATGCCATAGCATATAATGAAAGTTCAAGTGCCGGAGACTCAGCTCGCAAGATATTGAAAGAACCTTTTTCTGCAGCAGCATAATCCACTAGACGAAAGGCCCATTGTAGGGAGTCATGAGACCGTGTGTGGCCAAAGGTAAGTAAAAAGTTTTCTTTGAATGTGGAATACTTTTAGTCATTGAGTTTAGCACTGAAAGATGCAGCACCCATAAGGTCACAAGCAAGGGAATCAGGGGCAATAAGTGATCTAACAAAAGAGATCTTGTCAGCATCAGAGGTAACATTGCTGTTAACCATGGCATCTTCGCATTGGTTTAGAAAAGCAAGTGCGGAGAAAGAACGATCCTCACCAGAGAAAAGTTTGACAGAAGGGGTCTGGTGTAGCAATTTAATAGTAGAAGTGGAGGAGGAGGAAGTAGGACTTTCAGGCATGTTGACAGATTGAAGTCTGGTAGCTTGCAAATGACGACCTGATCATAATAGCAAAAGGAGCAGAGCTATGCAAGAACTGAATTGGAAAATAAAGTCAACGTGAAAAATAAAATAACAGCACATTTATGAGTCAAGTAAAGTTATCTCCTCTGAAAGGCAAATGGGTAAATACTCACAATAGTATAAATTATTACACAATTAAATATGTGAAAAGAAATAGTCTACGAGTGATTACAAAATCACACAATGACATTGGCAAGTAGGCTATCAATGAATGTTAGGCTAGTACTGTCAATGAATTACAAAAGGCGATTACCACAAATGCTAACTCGTTACAAAGTTAAAAATACCAAAAAAAAAAAAATCAATGTGCAAAGCAACGAGAGCATGTCAATGAAATAAACATGTGTTTAGCAACCAACTGTGATTAACATGACAAGGTTACTTTAACCTGATCTAAGCTAAACACAGAAATGACAAAGTTGCAAATAAAACACAGGTAAACATGAAATAATGAAAGAAAAAAAATACACTCACGATCGATGAATGACAAACAATAGGCCGTGGTAAGGAGAAGCGTGATTCTGCTAACACGTGGCTAAGCAGCTAATACACACAATTATCTGCCGATACAAATAAAATTAGTAAATGTACAAAAGAAATAAGGCAGAAGACAACACACTGATTGGCAGTGTTGAGCGTAGCGCCAATACTAGTAGCACCGCTACGTAGCGAAGCTACTTCTTTAGTAGCTGTAGCGGCAGTGCCACTCTTTTTTTAGAAAGAGCGGCAAAAACGGTAGCGGCGCTACATTTTTAGGTAGGGCTACTCGCTACTTGCGGTGGACCAACTACGTACGTGATGAAAACGCGAATGAAACGTGTATAGATCAGTGGGTTGGCCGTCACCGTGTCGAGCCTCGACTCTCACCGCTAAAGGAAGATACGTCTCCGCTATCTTGGTTGTATTCCATGTACAGGATGAATGAAGCGTAAATGAGTGTTGAGTAGTGTACCTGAATGATTGATCTACGATATGCAATGATTTGTAGTATGAAAGGTAGTGTGAGTGCTGAGTATTTGATTAATGAAACGAAACTGTGTAAAGAGGGAGTGAGTGAGAGCCAAGGGGAAAGCAAGGCTATGTATCCTCTCAGTCGCATGCCTCAGGCAGGGTTGCCAATTTTGGTACGAACGTACCAGATTTGGTACTTTTTGTCTTAAAAGTACGTTTGGTACGACTTTAGGTATATTTGGTACTAAATTGTCTGTGAGCTTTTAGGGCCTTTTTGACACATTTTCCATCTGATATATCCGGCATTAATAATGCTTGTGGTTCCTATTCGAATCAAGTACGTGGAGCAGTGACATAAAGAATTCACCTAGAGCACTCTTCTGATATTTGCAAAAGAGATTTAGAGCAGTTTCAAGTGAGGACACTCAATTTCTATGTAGCTCTCTCAAAGCAGATGCTGAAACGTTTCCTGTCCTCTAATCTGCTTCATAACTTACAACTGCTTGAAGCACTCGATCCATCTAATGTGCAGCAAGGAAAACCAAAGTCCCTAATACCCTTGACAATCAAATTTTCAAACATAATTAAAGAGAGTGCAAATGAAGACCAAACTTATGGTGAACCTGATTACTTTGCCTCACTCATCTGCTGCTGCAGAATTTTTTTTCCCTAGTTACCAACATTAAGACAAAGAACCGATCACGACTGCAGACAGAAACTCTAAATGGACTGATTCGTAGCAAATGCATGCTTCAAGATAAGAGTCGCAAAACCTGGGAACCCTCCCAGGAGATTATTACTAAAATGAGTTGCAAGTGGACACCACCAACAGAGGCACTGGGAGACGATGATTTGCAGCTCTAGTCAAAGGTAAGAAACCCTGTTCCACTGCTATTTTAGATGCTGGGTGCAAGGGGGGAGGGGTCCTCCCTCTTGGGAATCGTGTGTTTAGAATTTTTCGGCTCGTGTTTTTTTATTAATATTTTTCGATTCAAAGTCCCTTTGTACTGACCTTAATTGTTTCTACTCATGCATTTGACGTAAATATAATATTTGAAGGTGTGTGTGTGTGTGTGTGTGTGTGTGTGTGTGTGTGTGTGTGTGTGTGTGTGTGTGTGTGTGTGTGTGTGTGTGTGTGCAGCAAATCTCTCTCTCTCTCTCTCTCTCTCTCTCTCTCTCTCTCTCTCTCTCTGTATATATATATATATATATATATATATATATATATATATATATATATATATATATATATATATATATATATATATATATATATATATATATATATATATATATATATATAGCTATATATATATATATAATCTTGTTCACTTTCCTTTGGGTACGTTTTGTCCGGATTTGGTACGTTTTGTTGGCCTGATTTAGTACGATCAGCTAAATCGGACTGGCAACCCTGCCTCGAGGCATGGGACAGTGTTTGGGTCAAGGTAAATATAGTCTACCGACAGGTAAAATCATCCCCTCTCCCTCGCGCAGACAAGGTACCAAACTCCGCCCAAACACGTGACGTCAAAGAGTGGTATAGGTAAACTCCGCCCATTTCCCGTGACGTCCGAGTGGTATAGGTCTGGGTCTTGGATGTGGGTGAGCTTCTTCATGCAACGGAGCTCCCCGTTGTCTTGATTTATATCTGTGTCGAGCAGGTTATTTATTCTTTTCATTGTCTACAGAATTGGTATATAATTTTTTTGCCTCTTGTCACATGCTGTATGTGTTGTATGTGTGTAGAGAAGTTCCCCATGCATGTCCTGCAAGTCACTGCACGTCACGGGGTCAAGTCTGAGACTGAGCCGCTGTTAGCTCTGCAGCCTCTCCTCCTACACACGCTCTGACGTCACACACAAGCGCACTCAGAAGCGCAAATTTAGAGCCAGCGTTTGGGGGGGACGATTTTACCTGTCGGTAGACCATATTTACCTTGGTTTGGGTAGCAACAACAAGAGTCAGACGTACAGTATCCTCCTGCTTGGCGCAATAAATGTCAAGAAATTGTACTCCTGCCTTTCCCTGCCATGGACACACCTTCTAAGGTATCAGTAAGTGATTAGTCACTCGTGGATATTCCTGATCACGGCTCACGAAGCTTTGGAAACTGGTAAAAACTGGGTGAGTTAACTAGCACAGCAGAGGGAGGTGACGGCCAGCCCACTGAACTGTACACGTTTCATTTGCGTTTTCATCACGTACGTAGTTGGGCCACCCCGAGTAGCGAGTGAATCTTTTAGCCTCACGTACAGGAAGTGTAAAGTGACTTACTCAGTACTCTATCAAGGATGTGGAACGTAACAATATGTATAAAAGATAATTATGTTTTTTCAGTACTTATTGTTCACAGGTAGCGGTAGCAGTAGCGGTAGTGCACTACATTTAGAAATGAGTAGCTGTAGCGGTAGTGCCGCTACAATTTGACTGAAGTAGTGGTAGCGGTATTGCCGCTACTTTTAGCAGGTAGTGCGCACAACACTGCTGGTTGGGGAAATAACGTGGAGGAAACACGGTAAACACGGAGACTGGATGTGTGGCTGGCGGAGAGTGGGAGGGAACAGCTGAGGAGGGGAGGAAACAGATGATCAGCGGGGCTGAAGTTCAAGTTCAAGGTCACGCAGTGTGGTACGTAGTACAGGCGTGCACACGCAGTAACTTTCCGCCTGATGACGTCATGCGCCAGTTGATTCAAAGTTTGACGCGCTCTCCTGTAGCCCCTGTGTCCTTTGAACCTGCGTTGCAACACCCAGTTCTTCAGAGATGCGTAAGTAAGCACCGCTTCCACCAAATGTAGTAGCGGTTGCCACCAAGTGTAGTAGTGGCGATGCAGGTGAAAGGATAGGCCTAGCTTCTATCCTTAAGTTTACTGAAGTACAGGGAGCGGCGAGGGTGCGAGCGGCGACACCCTGTCGGTATGAAGGTCTAGCTCCCACTGACTGTGGAGTTGCATTGCAACGTCCACCAGTGTTCCCACAATGTCACAATAAGAATTCCCCAGACTAGGGCTGAAAATTCCCAAATTTGGACCAAAATTCCCCAAAAGATTTTCTTTACCTATAATGTTTAAATGAAAGTATTTTCGTGTTTTTCCGAATTTTTATGCTTTTTTTCCTTAATCAGTTACACTTAGCGTTGCAAAAGTCTTATTAACACACCTCCAAACGCTGTGAAAGACTTCACTAGATACTAGAGTAAATGAATCAACCACCACATCATATACCGATCCAAACAGAAACGACGTCATTACCGCAACAAAAATCAGAGACTAACGTCATGTATCGCCACCTTCAGTCCCTACATTGAAATCATTACAACAACATGTAGACAGTTGATGCAATATATACCTACAGAGAAACTTCAGCACAAGGCAGCCCACACCCCTAATCACTCTGAAAAGCTATGATGATTCCTTACATTAAAATGTGAATATTGCTTACAGCTGTGGTCCCTTTACAGCCAAAGCCATACACCAATATTATGCATGCAAAGGCCATTCACCTCATGCATAAAAAGAAACTCTGCCGAACATATTGAAAAAAAAAAAAGATTACTGGCAGTTGTTAGCAACATACATATTATAGAGATACAAAGTAATATATACATAGTAAGTCTTTGTACTGATTACTCCATCAAAGACAGAGGCCATCAGCTGCCTACACACTGAAGTGTGCACTATTTCACTTGCCTACACACACACACACACACACACACACACACACACACACACACACACACACACACACACACACTGCCCTAGGTACAAAACTTAAAGCATTCGAAGTTCGAACACATTAGATTATCAAGTCTATAGTTTAGCACAACCACCATCCCACAACATCATCATGGACCAACTACAATACCTCATGTGCAGTGGAAGGTGGCACCGACGTTGTGGCCTTGTCTCAGAGGGAAACGTGAAGCTACATATCCTACTGACTCCTGAGAGTAGCGGGCTTAGACAGACGCACAGTCAAATCTGTCAGCTGACCGCTGTAAACACTGTCATGACTCGCGCCACGGGCGGTACCAAAGAGACTATATACCTACTTTCTATAGTATCCTTGGGCGGTACATACATACATCAAATGAAACACACTTCAATCAAAGAAAACGGTTGACAAAATAATAAGGTAGACTATTTTTCCGCTGCCAGATTTTATTATCCTATAATTTTGGTTATATTGTTGCCAGTAGAACATAATAGATACCACTTAAACAACATTCACTCGAAAATTCCCTAAAGATTCCCGATAAG
>NC_066573.1:1645344-1672844 GCF_024679095.1 Eriocheir sinensis
GACCTTCATTGTGTGCGATAGTAGTTTGATTCCACGGTAGTTCCCACACTCTTGTACATCTCCTTTCTCTTTAAAGATGGGGACCAACACGCTCTCTCTCCATTAATCCGGCATTTCTTCTTGCTTCTCTATCTTGCTCATTATGTTCCACAACAAGTCTATTCCCACTTCTCCCAGGGCCCTCCACGCCTCCACCGGGATCTCATCTGGTCCCGTCGATTTGTTGTTTTTCATTCTTTTAAGTGCTCTCACCACTTCTGCTCGCTCTACACATCTCATCACACCTAGGTATGGTATTCCATCTTCATGGTGATTCCGTGGATTCTCTTCATTCATCAGGCCCTCAAAATACTCCTTCCATCTCTCTTGTACCTTCTTCTCATCAGTCAGCACCCCACCATTTGCATCCTTCATCTGTTTCACATGATTTATATCCTTTGTTGACCTGTTCCTGTTATTTGCTATCCTGTAATTTCTCTTCTCTCCCTCAGGTGTTTCCAGTTCTTCATAAAGGTTACGGCAGGCCTCAGCCTCAGCCACTGCCACTGCTTTCCGTGCTAACTTCTTTGCCATTTTGTACTCCATCTTATCCTCCAACATCCTGCTTAGTTCCCACTGCTTCTTTGTTTCCTTTTTTCCGGCCTAGTGCATATCTTATGTCTTCTCTTCACCACCATTATCTATAGTTGTACGTGGCTTCACAGATGTTTCTCCCAGCACTTCTCTCAAGATATTTCCATTATCCCTCCACCATTGTTAGACTCCCTCTATATTAGGATGTACCTTGTCTAGTACTTTGGTCTTGAAGTCTTGCCTCTTAGGTTCCTCCTTCAATGTTGTCCATCGAATCCGCCTCTCATACCTTCTCACTCCTTCTCTTGGTCTTCTTAGCCACACATTCATCACTAGCAACCGGTGTTGTGGCGCCACATGGTCTCCTGGTATGACTTTGCAATCTTTTATTTCTACCAAATTTGGTCTTCTATACATGAGGTAGTCTATCTGGGTAACATTACCTCCGCTCTTATATGTGATGATATGCTCTTCTCTTTTACAGAAGAAAGTATTAGCAATTGCCAGGTCTAATGAGACGGCCAGATCCAAAACTCACTCATCGTCTGCATTGACACTGCCAAGACCATAACCCCGGTGTATCCGCTCAATTCCCTCGTTATCTGCTCCAACATGTCCATTCAGGTCCGCGCCCAACACCACTCTTTCCTCCACAGCAATTCTCTCCATCTCATTTTCTAACGTCCTCCAGAAATCTTCCCTTTCTTCGTTCGTTGAACCCGTCTGAGGTGCATAAATTATGCACTCACCACATTTATTGCACATTCCCCATACATGCATCTTACTGTTATCAACCGATCCCCTCCTCTGTTCACTTCAGTCCCATATTCTTTCATTTCCTTTGACACCACTATTCCGACTCCATTCCTTCCTTCTGAAGTTGCACTACTGTAATAAAGTTTGTATCCCTCTCCCAGTTCCTTCGCCTTGTTACTTCTCCATCTACTTTCCAGCACACACAGTATGCTCACCCTTCTCATCTTCATCAATTCCACCACCTCACTACCTCGACCCGTCAAGGTCCCGACATTCAGTGTTGCCACCCTTAGGGTAACAGGAGCTTGTTTCTTTAGCCGTGCTCACTCATCGCACGGTAGCCCTCGCACGTTCGCAGAGGTCGGGCGATGCCTCTGTGCGTCGCTTATAGCCGGGTACGCCCTGGCATAATTCAATATTTCTAGGTTTTGGCTCATCATGGTTTTGGCATATTTTTTTTTACTGGCCGACAGCCAATATGACGCCGACCCTCCCCATTTATCCGGGCTTGGGACCGGCATAGAATTGTGGTGGCTTGCACCCCCTATGGATACATATACATAAATATACATATATATATATATATATATATATATATATATATATATATATATATATATATATATATATATATATATATATATATATATATATATATATATAGAGAGAGAGAGAGAGAGAGAGAGATTTTGCAGTGACGTCACGAAATAGCGTCGTCTGCACCTTGTGCGTCGTATGCAAACCCGCTGGTGGACACTTCCCCAGCAGAGTGAGCAGACGCACCACGTGTGCTCCATTCCTAAGTCACTACCCGCGGGCAAATGGCAGGACCTTCAGCATCATTTGTGTTAAGTGATTACGCGAGATCGCTTGAGAATGCTGCGAAGCTAAATACATCGAAAAAATCAGTGCTTTTGGAGGAGGAGACTGGTAGACTGGCTGTCTAGCTGGCTGTCTGTCTGGTTGACAGGTTGCCTGCATGGTGGGTTGATTGGCTGGCTGATTGGTAAAGTGACTGTTTGTCTGACTGACCGACTGTCTGGCTGGCTGGTTGACTGGGTGACTGACTGGGTGGTTGACTGACTGGCTGATTGGTTGGCTGGTTGACTGGCTGATTGGTTGGTTGGCTGACTGTCTGGCTGGTCGATTGACTGGCTGTCCCTCTGCCTGGCCGAACTGTTGCTGACCAGTGATGCCCAGGTAGGCAGCACAGGCAGGCAAACATGCAGGTGAGGGCAAGTGACGACAGGTGAGGGCTGGTGACAGCAAGTCACCTTACACTACGCACTCTTGGTCACTTCCCTGCGTACACATATATAATCCACCCAGCACTGAGCTCTGTCCCTCTGTGCACTTTGCCTCCACTGAATTTCCTTTCCTATTTTCTTCCCCTGCTTGAGCGCCGCCATGCCTGTTTACCTCCGCCTGCTCATGTAAATCCCGTTCCAGAGTAATCCCCCGCCACACAATAAGCTAGGGGACCCGGGGCAATACCTAAATGAGTGTTACCTCATGTAATAATCTGATCAGTCTTGCCTGTAATATTTACCTCTGACAAAATGAGCACTGCAGAGTCGAGATGAAGCAGACGGCCGCCAGTTTTCCCTCCTCACGGCTGCTATCCACTTCCCCTGCTCTTCTGGATTCGGTGAAAATCTACAAAATGACACAGGATCTCTCCCGTGTCGGTTAGAACACTCAACCGCACAGCATACGTATCCCATGACGAACACACAGAGCACTTGTTTAGCCGCCACCAAGGTTTGCTTTGATAAATGACCACCACCACTGACCACCAAGATGGCCGTGTAGGCCCGCGCTACCCCCACACCCCCACTGATGACGTCTGCTGCAAAACCTCTCTCTCTCTCTCTCTCTCTCTCTCTCTCTCTCTCTCTCTCTCTCTCTCTCTCTCTCTCTCTCTCTATCTATCTATATATATATATATATATATATATATATATATATATATATATATATATATATATATATATATATTTATATACTGTCCTATCTCCAACTCTTTTTGTTGTTCATTGATGATCTTCTTTCCAAAACGAACTGTCTTATCCATTCTTACGCCGATGACTCTGCTCTGCATTACTTAACTTCTTTTAATAGAAGACTCACCCAACTGGAACTATACGATTCCAAGCTGGAGGTAGCAGAGCGCTTAGCCTCATACCTTACTATTATTTCCGATTGGAGCAAGAAGAACCTTGTGTCCTTCAGCGCCTCAAAAACACAGTTTCTCCACCTATCCACTCGACACAATCTTCCAAACAACTATCCCCTATTCTTTGAAAACACTCAGCTATCACCTTCTTCAACACTAAACATCCTCGGTTTGTCCTTAACTCTAAATCTCAACTGTAAACTTCATATCTCTTCTCTTACTAAATCAGCTTCCTCGAAGCTTAGCGTTCTGTACCGTCTCTGCCAGTTCTTCTCCCCGGCACAGCTGCTATCCATTTACAGGGGCCTTGTCCGCCCACGTATGGAGTATGCATCTCATGTGTGGGGGGGCTCCAATCACACAGCTCTTTTGGGCAGAGTGGAGTCTAAGGCCCGTACCAAGAGTCACGAAGGTGTAGCGACGAAGATCGAAGGGAAGGACATTGCGTACCTATAGTCACTAGCATTTTTGGAACGAAGGTCTGCGGGAGAGACGAAGGGAAGGCACGGTCTACCCCGTGTCTTCCCTCATACCTTCGATAAAAAATATGTTTATTTTCCAAATTTGGCGTGGCAGGTAGTTGCAGTTCAGTTAAAACAACCTGAGAAAATATTTTCCCTAATTGGAAAGTCATATATTATAGTTGCAACGAATATATTTGTCTTGTTTACAACAACAGCACGCGCCTTCAAAGCACAGAGAAACCAGTCAGCAGGCGGGAACCTTCGTGGCTCACATTCTCCAACGATCTATGGTTTTTCAAATTCTTTCTCATTTCAGTTAAGACATCTGGCTCTGCAAGTGCAAACAAAGGGTATCTTAATAATTTACTGCATGTAAATAACGATTAATAATGGAAAAAAACATGAAATAATAAATATTAACTGTTGAATGCGATGCTAGGCTATTTCGAATATTAGGCTACTCATGTTATTTATAAATGCAACATCAAAATTCCTTATGTATAGACACTTGCAGAATCGTATGTCACTTTATAACCCTTAATGAAATGAAATATGATTATCTGAAAGGATATAAATCGTTCGAATATGATCAAACTATACTGCTTGATATAAAAGTTGTTTATTCGTGTTCTTGTATGGTATATTATCGATGCAAATCTTGTTTGCGGTTCATATACGATGGTTTGAGGATTTTTTGGATACACAAACATTCAAATGATCTTCACGCAATCACAAACTCACAATGCGCAGGTGCCACATCTACGTTCACGAGTGGACAGACGGAATGAAACGGACAATATTATGGCTGTAATAGCACCATGGAGGTATTATACCTCCATGAATAGCACTGTGTGTTTGTATGTGTGTGCGTGCATTAGATCTGGTAGGTGAAAAGAAGGCTGCAGTGTGTGTATGTGCATTTACCTTCCCGAGCGACTTGTGGTAAGGATTGAAGGCACGGTCTGAGGCCGTGCCTACATTGTCGAAGGGAAGGTACGCGGCTCGACCTTCACGACTCTTGGTACGGGCCTAAGGCTCTTCGTCTCATCAGTTCTCCTCCTATTATTAATAGTATTCAACCTCTTAAATTCCGCCGCCATGTTGCCTCCCTTTCTATCTTCTATCGATATTTTCATGCTGACTGCTTTTCTGAACTTGCTAACTCCATGCCTCCCCCCCTCCCTCGGCCTCACCACACACGACTTTCTACTCAACCTCATCCCTTTACTGTCCAAATCCCTTACGCAAGAGTTAACCAGCATCTTCACTCTTTCATCCCTCACGTTGGTAAACTCTGGAACACTCTTCCTTCATCTGTATTTCCTCCTGCCTACGACTTGAACTCTATCAAGAGGAGGGTAGCAGGACACCTCTCCTCCCGAAACTGACCTATCTTTCGGCCACTCCTCTAACTCTCTTAAGGAGCAGTGAGTAGCGGGCTTTTTTTTCACTTTTTTTCATTTTTGTATGCTCTTGAACTGACTCCTCTGCTGATATATATAAATATATATATATATATATATATATATATATATATATATATATATTTATATATATATATATATTTTTTTTTTACAATGAAGGAGGCAGCTCAAGGGCACAAAGAAAAAAAAAAGCCCGCTAATCGCTGTTCCCATAAGAGAACCAGAGGAGGTGGCCAAAAGCAAGGTTAAATTCGGGAGGACAGATGTCCTGATACCCTCCTCTTGAAAGAGTTCAAGTCGTAGGCAGGAGGAAATACAGATGAAGGAAGATTGTTCCAGAGTTTACCAGTGTGAGAGATGAAAGAGTGAAGATGCTGGTTAACTCTTGCATAAGGGGTTTGGGCAGTATAGGGATGAGCATTAGTAGAAAGTCGTGTGCAGCGGGGCCGCGGGAGGGGGGGAGGCATGCAGTTAGCAAGTTCAGAAGAGCTGTCAGCGTGGAAATATCGATAGAAGATAGAAAGAGAGGCAACATCGCGGCGGAATTTAAGAGGTAGAAGACTATCAGTAGGAGGAGGAGAGCTGATGAGACGAAGAGCCTTAGCCTCCACTCTGTCCAGAAGAGCTGTGTGGGTGGAGCCCCCCCACACGTGAGATGCATACTCCATACGAGGGCGGACAAGGCCCCTGTATATGGATAGCAACTGCGTGGGGGAGAAGAACTGGCGGAGACGATACAGAATGCCCAACCTCGAGGAAGCTGATTTAGCGAGAGAGGAGATGTGAAGTTTCCAGTTGAAATTTTGAGTTAAGGATAGACCGAGGATGTTTAGTGTTGAAGAAGGTGACAGCCGTTGTCGAAGAATAGGGGATAGGTGTTTGGAAGATTGTGTCGAGTTGATAGGTGGAGAAATTGAGTTTTTGAGGCATTGAAGGACACAAGGTTCCTTCTGCCCCAATCGGAAATGATAGCAAGGTCTGAGGTTAAGCGTTCTGCAGCCTCCAGTCTGGAGTCGTGTACTTCCTGTTTTGATGGTCTTCTATTGAAAGAAGTTGAATAATGCAGAGTGGAGTCGTCGGCGTATGAGTGAACAGGACAGTTTGTTATGGAAAGAAGATCATTGATGAATAACAGGAAGAGAGTGGGTGATAGGACAGAGCCCTGTGGACCGCCACTGTTGATAGGTTTAGGGGAAGAGCAGTGACCGTCTACCACCGCAGAGATAGAACGGCCGGAAAGGAAACTGGAAATAAAGGAACAGAGAGAGGGATAGAATCCGAAAGAGGGCAGTTTAGAAAGTAAAGACTGGTGCCAGACTCTATCGAAGGCTTTCGATATGTCTAGCGCAACAGAGAAAGTTTCACCGAAACTGCTAAGAGAGGATGACCAAGAGTCAGTTAAGAGAGCAAGAAGATCGCCAGTAGAACGCCCCTTGCGGAATCCATACTGGCGATCAGAAAGAAGATTATAAGTGGAAAGGTGCTTTTGAATCTTCCGGTTAAGGATTGATTCAAAAGCTTTAGATAGACATGAAAGTAAAGCTATTGGGCGGTAGTTTGAGGGATTGGAGCGGTCACCCTTCTTGGGCACAGGCTGTACAAAGGCATACTTCCAGCAGGAAGGAAAGATAGATGTTGATAGGCAGAGACGAAAGAGTTTGACCAGGCAGGGTGTCAGCACAGAAGCACAGTTTTTCAGGACAATAGGAGGCACTCCATCAGGTTCATAAGCCTTCTGAGAGTTGAGGGCAGAGAGGGCATAGAAAACATCATTAGGAAGAATCTTAATAACAGGCATAAAGGAGTCAAAGGGGGGATGAGTAGGAGGAATATGCCCAGAATCGTCCAAAGTGGAGTTCTTACAGAAAGTTTGAGCGAAGAGTTCAGCCTTAGAGACAGATGAGACGGCAGTGCTGCCGTCAGGGTTAAGGAGAGGAGGGAAAGAGGAAGAAGTGAAATTGGAGGAGATATTTTTGGCTAGATGCCAGAAGTCACGGGAAGAATTAGAAGAAGCAAGGTGTTGACATTTTCTATTTATGAAAGAAGTTTTTGTAAGTCGGAGAATAGATTTGGCACGATTCCGGGCTGAAATGTATAGATCAAAGTTAGTGGGAGTTCGAAGGTTCTGGAACCTTTTGTGAGCTGCCTCTCTATCTTTAATAGCACGAGAACAAGCATGATTAAACCAAGGCTTTTTAGCATGAGGAGTAGAGAAAGTACGTGGAATGTATGCCTCCATTCCAGAGACAATCACCTTTGTGATGCGCAGAGCACACACAGAGGGGTCTCTCTCCTGGAAGCAGTAATCATTCCACGGGAAATCGGAAAAGTACATCCTCAGGTCGTCCCACCGAGCTGAAGCAAAATGTCAGAAGCATCACCTCCTTGGTGGGTCCAGAGGATGTACAGGAGCGATAGGACAGGATACAGAAATAAGGTTGTGATCGGAGGAGCCCAACGGAGATAACAGTTTGACAGAGTAAGCAGAAGGATTAGAGGTAAGGAAGAGGTCTAGAATGTTGGGCCTGTCTCCAAGACGGTCAGGAATACGAGTAGGGTGCTGAACCAACTGCTCTAGGTCGTTGAGGAGAGCAAAGTTGTAGGCTTGTTCACCAGGCCGGTCAGTGAAAGAGGATGAAAGCCAAGATGGAAATTTCAGCGAAGGGAGAGTGGGTCAAGATGCGCTCCACTTTAGAGTTCAAATAGTCAAAGAGTTTTACATAGTTAGTAGAGTTAGGTGAGAGATAAACAGCACTTATGTATTTAGTAATAGAATGACAATGAAGTCTTAGCCAGATGGTGGAGAATTCAGAAGAGTCAAGGTCGTGGGCACGAGAGCAAGTGATGTCGTTGCGCACGTAGGCGCAACATCCAGCTTTGGATTGAAATTAACTGCCCTCTTACAGTGTCTATCCTTCTCTCTGTTCCTTTATCTCCAGTTTCCTTTCCGGCCGTTCTATCTCCGCTGTGGTAAACGGTCACTGTTCTTCCCCTAAACCTATCAACAGTGGTGTTCCACAGGGCTTTGTCCTATCACCCACTCTCTTCCTGTTATTCTTCAATGATCATTTTTCCATAATAATCTGCCCTATCCATTCATACACTGACGACTCCACTCTGCATTATTCAACTTCTTTTAACAGAAGACATTCTCAAAAGGAATTACAAGACTCCAGACTGGAGGCTGCAGAACGCTTAACCTCAGACCTTGCTATCATTTCCGATTGGGGTATAAGGAAACTCGTATCCTTCAATGCCACAAAAAAAAAACAATTTCTCCACCTATCACCTCCACACAATCTTCCAAACACCTATCCCCTATTATTTGACAACACTCAACTGTCACCTTCTTCAACACTAAACTCATAATCTTAACTGGAAACTTCACATCTCTCTCACTAAATCAGCTTCCTCGAGGTTGGGCGTTCTGTATCGTCTCCGCCAGTTCTTCTCCCCCACACGGGTGCTATCCATATACAGAGGCCTTGTCCGCCCACGTATGATGTATGCATCTCACGTGTGAGGGTGGGGCTTTCCTGTACAGAGTGGATCCTAAGGCTCTTCATCTCATCAGCTCTCCTCCTCTTACTGATAGTATTCTACCTCTTAAATTCCGCCATCATGTTGCCTCTCTTTCTATCTTCTATCGATATTTGCATGCTGACTGCTCTTCTGAACTTGTTAACTACATGCCTCCCCCCCCTCCCGCGGCCCCGCAGCACACGATTTTCTACTCATGCTCATCCCTATACAATCCAAACCTCTTATGCAAGAGTAAACCAGCATATCCATTCTTTCATCCAATTCACTGGTAAACTCTGGAACAGTCTTCCTTCGTCTGTAAGTCATCCTGCCTATGACTTGTCCTCTTTCAAGAAGAGTGTATCAAGACACCTCTCCACTCGAAATTGATCTCTCTTTTGGTTACTCTTTACTTTTTACTTTTGTGGGAGCAGCGAGTAGCGGGCTTTTTTGTACCCTTTTTTTGCCCTTGAGCCGCATCCTCTGATGTAAATAATAATAATAATAATAACAATAATATATATATATATATATATATATATATATATATATATATATATATATATATATATATATATATATATATATATATATATATATATATATATATATATATATATATATATATATATATATATATATATATATATATATATATATATATATATATATATATATATTTTTTTTTTACAACAAAGGAGGCAGCTCACGGGCACAAAAAAGCAATAATAAAAAAAGCCCGCGAATCGCTGCTCCTATAAAAGAAGCAGAAGAGGTGTATAAAAGCACAAGGTCAAATATGGAGGACGTGACTATATATATATATATATATATATATATATATATATATATATATATATATATATATATATATATATATATATATATATATATATATATATATATATATATATATATATATATATATATATATATATATATATATATATATATATATATATATATATATATATATATATATATATATATATATATATATATATATATATATATATATATATATATATATATATATATATATATATATATATATAGTTATAGTTATAGTTATAGTTATAGTTATATATAGTTATATATATAGCTTTATAGTTATATAGTTCTATATTATGAGTGTAAATGGGCAGGATTTTTTTTCTTATTCGTATTACATTAAATGTAATGGCTAATTCATCATCTTCTATCTTTTTAAAGGTGTTTTCTCGTTTCCTTAAAAGAGTTTTATTCTCTATCGAAGTTCTATTTATGACCTCGGCGTAGCTGACCATATATGTGCTAGACCCGTATTTCGGCTTGTGTAGCTTCATCAGTAGCAGAAGTAGTAGTAGTAGTAGTAGTAGTAGGTGCTGTTTATTTCTTCCATGCTGGTAGGTTGCTGATGTCCTGCCTTTTTATAGTGGAGCCTGGCAAATTGGTTACTGCTGTTATAACCGGAAAATTCCATATCGCTAGAGAATCACGTGACTATTCTTATTCTGTTAACTTTGCATTTTACGACCATCAACGGTGAGATACTTGCTGGCCGCCGCGTCACTCAGACGCTTGAACTCGCCCGTCCTTCCCACTTTCTCGTGTGCGCCTCGGCGGTATATATTCGTTATTGTTGTGGTTCACTAAGATTATGTTTTGTTACAAAGACCTGAACCTTTTTATTGAACAAACCAACCACCAAGTTATATAGTGGTGACAGTGTTGGGATGCAACAGGTGTTGAGCTTTTGAGCGAGTGACTTTAAAAACAGTAGTGCTTCCTGTTACTGGCAACGACTCTAGTAGCCCTGCTCTCTCTCTCTCTCTCTCTCTCTCTCTCTCTCTCTCTCTCTTACAAATCTTTTTTTTTCTCTCCCATTCACAACATATCATTTTCTTCCTGCATTGTCCACAGATCATGGATTTGCCCCGCCTGTTGCTCCTGTGCCTAGCCTCCATCCTCTACATCCTCTCCCACGTCGTTCTTTCTGAGTTTGGTACACGCTACGAGGATCTTCTCCGGAGAAGGGCCTTGGTTAGGCCACGTGGGAAAATCTACTTGGTGAAGGATGTAGTGAATGTTAGAATTATTCTAGAAGACTTCCACGAACTGGCATGTCATGTGGCAGTCTGCTTGAGGTGGATGAGACAGATGGACCGGCACCTGAACCATGCCGCCCAGGCATCAGGCCATTTAAACGCCACCTTCTCTCTTCTACCATTGATTCCATCTTTGCTGTCAAGTCTGGACTTCATTTGGCACTCACTGTTCTCAATAACGACCTACGTACCCTGGAAGCATGTTCTCAACGCTCAACATGCTCACGTTCGCAGCAGGAAAGGTCTGTTCAATCTCAGCTGTACGAATCTCGGATCCCTTTTTGGGTTACAGAGGACGACCTCATTCAGGTCCAAGAGGCAGTTGGGGCTCTGACAGACTCGTTAAACGATCAGGCACAAGTGCTGGACTCTCACAATGCTATAATCAAGGATTTAATTATTCATCATAACTTGTTCATTTGCAGTCTGACAAACTTGTCCTCGAATGTGACCAAACTAATGACACCGACTCACAGACTCCAGCAGCTAGTTTTCGTCGGAGACCAGCTCCGTACACTTCAGCTTACATTGGATTATCTTCATTCCTTCATCAAAACTGTTTTTACATTGTTACCGAGGTTACAACTGGAGTGGTTTTCGTAGATCTAATCCACCAACAGCAGTTTGTTTCCATCTTGGAGTGGACGAGAGTCAACAGGAGTCTCCATCCTTTGTTTCCGGCGGACTAGGATCACTTCTACTACTCTTTCTTGGAAGTGTGGATATGTGGTGAGTTGCTGGTGTCTCGCCTTTTTATATGCGAGCCAGGCCGCGAGATGAGGTTGGGCTTGTCACTGATTGGCTGACAGCTCTCGCTCCCCGCTGCTCTGGAAGCTGCGCAGATTGATTGCTTCCACCCGTCCCACGTCCACTCGGAGGATCTCGAAGGTTATCTCTCTGAATGCTGAGTTTTGGTGTCACTTCCTTGATGTATACGGCTTCCTTTTTTTTTTTTTTTTACGTCGTGGCCTATTGCGCCGGTAGGCTTGTTCCCGATGGGGCCTGATGGTTTGCCCAGCCCGTTCTGGCGTAGGCGAGTGTTTATAGTGGAGGGGTTGTCAAGACCCCGGGTTGATGGGTGGTCTTCAGGACAGCATGTGGGTAGTCTTAGGCCACTCGGCGGTGACTGAAAAACCTCAGCTGTGCGGCGGCCAGGATTCGAACCCGCGTCCCTCCAGGAGCTCCTGAACGCGGGGCCGTCACGCTGACCACTCAGCCACCGCCTACTTAATACATACATAGACACATACATAAGCTCATACATACGTACATATTAAATTACTTACGTGGATTTTAGATACACTTGAGATTTATTTACTATCCACGTGTTCTTAAAGACGTATATTATAAATTAATTAAGGTGGTTGTAATTTATATTTTGGAATCAAATAAAGTGAAAGTAAGATATGTGGATATCAAAATTGGTTAATCTTATCAATTTTGAAATGATAATAATCACGCTACAATCGGAAGCAAGCTTTTTACGTAGATGGCGTGTTATCAGTACAGAATATCATTGATCCCTGATGGTGAGATAGTAACCACATAAGCACAGTGGCCTATATGAGCCACTACCAACGCAAAAATATTTGCTCTTGTTTATGAAATCTATTTTGAAAGAGAAACACACACACACACACACATACACACACACACACACACACACACACACACAAACAGACACACACAAGGAGAGAGAGAGAGAGAGAGAGAGAGAGAGAGAGAGAGAGAGAGAGAGAGAGAGAGAGAGAGAGAGAGAGAGAGAGAGAGGATTTTTGAAAAATCCTTTTACTTCAATATAGAATACATAATAACTAATAAATGTAATACATAAACGGATCCTAGGTCTTACGATCCGAACTGTAATGGGGACTTATTGCAAAATTATAATACTAAAAGGAATCGACATTTAACAATTAAGTAATGGCATTTATGCATACTGAAGCACATACGCATACATGCACATATACATACATTTTCACACACACACACACACACACACACACACACACACACACACACACACACACACACACACACACACACACACACACACACACACACACACACACACACACACACACACACACACACACACACACACACACACACACACACACACACACACACACACACACACACACACACACACACACACACACACACACACACATATATATATAGAGAGAGAGAGAGAGAGAGAGAGAGAGAGAGAGAGAGAGAGAGAGAGAGAGAGAGAGAGAGAGAGAGAGAGAGAGAGAGAGAGAGAGAGATAGATAGATATAGATATATAGTCACACTGGTGTCCAGGGTCTTGGGAAAAGTTACAAAGAAAAACAAAGACAAAACAAAACTGGGTTGGTTAGGCCTCAAAACACCAGGTTCTTTTCCCCTTAACCGAACAACAAATAAAAGGAAAATGAATAACTTAAAACAAAGGAAATGGTTAGACGGAAACGCAAAATGAATACAAAGACAATATATTTACAAAAAGTCAATATTTATATTAATTACAAAAGAAAAGTAAAAACCCAAGATTGCCTTAGTAAAACGCACTTCTTCAAAACATGAAACGGGTAACATAAAACACAAAAAGCACAAACAATACTGAAAACACGTGTGGGCTGGGAGGCAGCACATAACTCAGGGCAACAGCGTGATGAACACGAAATCACTTAAAAATGGCACACGAAAACACACACACGAAATAAAAACCCTTACCTTAAAACACTAACGACCCTCTCTCTCCCGTAAAAGAAACACACGCTTGCAGGCGTGGAAACACTGCAGAAGGCGCTGCAGGGAAACAAAGGGGGAGAGAGAGGAGCCGGCCTCCCTCCTATCTCGACGTGAACGGTTGCGGGAACAGGGTCGCGAAGGCCGAGTGACCTCGGGTCACTCCTTATATTGGGGCGACGCCGCCTCGCCGCCCACGAGCGGGCTGCCAGACGTCTCCGGCGGTGCGGGACAAAAACTCCCCCACGACCGCTCAAAATACATATTTTAAATACAATAAATAAATCCTAACCAAAACATAAAAAGGAAATATACATAATATGTTACAGTACATTGAAACGGGCCGAAGACATAAATGAAAAGAACAAGCTGCGGCAAGAGCGACCTCGGGTCGCCGCGCAGGGTGGTTGCTATGGCCCAGAACAAGGAGCGGCGGTTGGAAGTTTCCATAGACCCCGGGTGGTTACTATGCCGCTCCCCAAAACCGGAAATATCTAGTTCATGCTGGGTCGGCGTGGGTGGACATACGACAGAACAAAGGGTCACACAGCAGGCCAAGTGGGTGACCCCACCCTGTCGGTAAAAGAATAAAAAAATGAAAGTCGGGAGAAGCCCGGCCGTAACAATATATATATATATATATATATATATATATATATATATATATATATATATATATATATATATATATATATATATATATATATATATATATATATATATATATATAGATATATAGATATATATCCAGAGAGAGAGAGAGAGAGAGAGAGAGAGAGAGAGAGAGAGAGAGAGATTGTAAACAATACCTAATAACTAACAAATGTAATACACTGACACAGACGAGGGATGACGGCACGAACTGTTATCGGGACCTTATGCACACTTACAATAGTACGAAGCAATCCTAATTTAACATAAAAACTCATATGCATAATGAAGAATATACACATACACATACGTTTACTAATACAAGCCCATATATATATATATATATATATATATATATATATATATATATATATATATATATATATATATATATATATATATATATATATATATATATATATATATATATATATATATATATATATATATATATATATATATATATATATATATATATATATATATATATATATATATATATATATATATATATATATATATATGAAGCTATATTTGCTATGCTTTTCTTCGTCTCATCAGCTCTCCTCCTCTTACTGATAGTCTTCTACCTCTTAAATTCCGTCGCGATGTTGCCTCTCTTTCTATCTTCTATCGATATTTTCACGCTGACTGCTCTTCTGAACTTGCTAACTGCATGCCTCCCCCCTCCTGCGGCCTCGCCTCACACGACTTTCTGATCAAGCTCATCCCTATACTGTCCAAACCCCTTATGCAAGAGTTAACCAGCATCTTCACTCTTTCATCCCTCACGCTGGTAAACTCTGGAACGATCTTCCCTCATCTGTATTTCCTCCTGCCTACGACTTGAACTCTTTCAAGACGACACCTCTCCTCCCGAAACTGATTTCTCTTTTTGGTCACTCTACTCTATTTAGGAGCAGTAAGTAGCGGGGTTTTTTTTTCATTATTATTATTTTTTTTTTTACGCCCTTGCACTGTCTCCTCTGCTGTAAAAAAAACAAAAAAATGCCCTCTCTGGCCTCAACCCTCAGGAGGTTTATGGACTTGATGGAGTGCCTTCTACTGTCCTTAAAAACAGTGCTTCCGTACAGGCACACTGTCTGGTCAAACTCTTTTATCTCTGCCATTCAACATTATCTTTCCTTACTGCTGGAAATACGCCAACATACAGCCTGTGCCTTCGAGGGATGACCGTTCCAATCCCACAAATTACCGTTATATAGTATTACTTTCCTGTCTTTCTAAGGCTTTTCAATCAATCCTTAGCATGAACATTCTTATGCATCCATCAACTTCTGACTATCTATTTAATCGCCGGTATGATTTCCGCAAAGGGCGTTCTACTGGTGGTAAGCTTGCCTTCCTAACTGGCTCCTGGTAATCCTTTCTCAGTTATTTCCGGGTTAACTTTTACTGTTGCTTAAGACATCTCGAAGCCTTTTGATAGGGTATTCCTCTAATCTTTGCTTTCTAAACGACGCTCCTACATATTATATCCCTCTCCCTGTAGTTTTATCTTCAATTTCCTTTCTGGCCGATCGGTCTTTGCTATGGCAGACGGCCACTGTTCTAGCCCTAAACCTTTTAAGAGTGGTGTCCCGTAGGTCTCTTTTATTTCCCCCACTCAATTTATGTTATTCATTAATGAACTTTTTTTTCCCAAAACAAACTGACCTATCCACTGACATGCTGATATCTCCAATCTGTATTGCTCAGCATCATTTGACTGATGACCCTACCTATGTTGTACAATAATTATGTGACTCTAGGCTAGACGCTGCAGAACGCTACACCTCAGATCTTACTGTCATTTCCGAATGGAGCAGAAGGAATTTGGTGTCCTATATCTAAAAACCTCAGTTCCTCAACCTATCATCTCGGCACATTAGGGGAGGCGGTGGCTGAATATATAGCGTGACGGCGCCGCGTTCAGGACGACGCGAGTTCAATCCCCGCCCGGTGCCACCAAGCTGGGATTTTTCAGCCGCCGTCGAGTGGCTTAAAACTACCCACATGCTGTCCAGAAGACCACCTCTCAACCCGGACTCTAGATTCTAGGATTAAAGATGAGCTCCGGGAGGGCAGCATGAGCCAATGCAAGATGGCGCCACTTTAAACACTCGCCTGTGTCAGAACGGGCTGGGCCATACCATCAGGCCCCTCCAAAAAAACAAGCCTACCGGCGCCACAGGCGAAGATGTAAAAAAAAAAAAAAAAAAAAAAAAAATCTTCCAATCCCCTATACTGCGCAAAAAAAGCTGTCACCTTTTATAATAAATAAACGTTCTTTGTCTATCAAAAAGATATTAACTGGAAACTTCATATATCCTTTCCCGTTAAGTCAGCCTCCTCCAGGTAAGACGTCACAGCTAGTTATTTTCCCCCTCACGCTTTCCATAAACAGGGGGCCTGCACGCCCTCGTATGGAGTATGCACCTCATGTGTGTGGGGGCCTTCACACACACAGCTCTAATAGACAGAGTCAAAAGTTCGTCGTCTCAGCAACTTCCCTACTCTTGTTAGCAATTTTCTATCTCTTAAATTCCGTCGCAGTGTTGCATATCTTTCTATCTTCTATCAATGTTTTCATGCTGACTGCTCTTCTGAACTTGCTAACTACATGCCTTCTACCCTCCCGCGGCGTCGCAGCACACGATTTTCTACTTTAGCTCATCCCTATTCTATCTAAATCCCTTATGGAAGAGTTAAGCAGTATTTTCATCATTTTATCCGTTCCGTTGGTAAACTCTGGAACAACCTTCCTTTGTCTGTATTTCCTCTGTCTACAACTGGAAGCGTATTCACGTCTTGTGTCAGCTGTTTGCACAAGACTCCTCCTCCTCGCCATCTCGCGGTTTGACAGCCAATCACACAGCAAAGCGCCATATGGGATGCCATGCCGTAAACTTCGTCATATTTATCTATGTGCTTTCGTACATAGGTGTAGATGTAGCCTACTGATGGTAGGTATAAATACTTGTAGAATATCAGCCGTCTCATCTGTCTCTAAGGCTGAACTCTTCGCTCAAACTTTCTGTTAGAACCCCACCTTAGACGATTCTGGGCATATTCCTCCTACTCATTCCCCCCTCTGACTCCTTTATGCCTTTTATTAAGATTCTTCCTAATGATGTTATCTATGCCCTCTCTGGCCTCAACTCTCAGAAGGCTTATGGACCTGATGGAGTGCCTCCTATTGTCCTTAAAAACTGTGCTTCTGTGCTGACACCCTGCCTGGTCAAACTCTTTCGTCTCTGCCTATCAACATCTATCTTTCCTTCCTGCTGGAAGTATGCCTTTGTACAGCCTGTGCCTAAGAAGGGTGACCGCTCCAATCCCTCAAACTACCGCCCAATAGCTTTACTTTCATGTCTATCTAAAGCTTTTGAATCAATCCTTAACCGGAAGATTCAAAAGCACCTTTCCACTTCTAACCTTCTATCTGATCGTCAGCATGGGTTCCGCAAGGGGCGTTCTACTGGCGATCTTCTTGCTCTCTTAATTAACTGACTCTTGGTCATCCTCTCTTAGCCGTTTCGGTGAAACTTTCTCTGTTGCGCTAGTCATATCGAAATCCTTCGATAGAGTCTGGCACATTTCTTTGCTTTCTAAACTGCCCTCTTTCGGATTCTATCCCTCTCTCTGTTCCTTTATCTCCAGTTTCCTTTCCGGCCGTTCTATCTCTGCGGTGGTAGACGGTCACTGTTCATCCTCTAAACCTATCAACAGTGGCGTTCCACAGGGCTCTGTCCTATCACCCACTCTCTTCCTGTTATTCACCAATGATCTTCTTTCCATAACAAACTGTCCTGTCCACTCATACGCCGACGACTCCACTCTGCATTATTCAACTTCTTTCAATAGAAGATCTCAACAAGAAGTACACAACTCCAGACTGGAGGCTGCAGAACGCTTAACCTCAGACCTTGCTATCATTTCCGATTGGGGCAGAAGGAACCTTGTGTCCTTCAATGCCTCAAAAACTCAATTTCTCCACCTATCAACTCGACACAATCTTCCAAACACCTATCCCCTATTATTCGACAACACTCAGCTGTCACCTTCTTTAACACTAAACATCCTCGGTCTATCCTTAACTCAAAATCTCAACTGGAAACTTCATATCTCATCTCTCGCTAAATCAGCTTCCTCGAGGTTGGGCGCTCTGTATCGTCTCCGCCAGTTCTTCTCCCCCGCGCAGTTGCTATCCATATACAGGGGCCTTGTCCGCCCTCATATGGAGTATGCATCTCACGTGTGGGGGGGCTCCACCCACACAGCTCTTCTGGACTGAGTGGAGGCTAAGGCTCTTCGTCTCATCAGCTCTCCTCCTACTGATAGTCTTCTACCTCTTAAATTCCGCTGCGATGTTGCCTCTCTTTCTGTCTTCTATCGATATTTCCACGCTGACTGCTCTTCTGAACTTGCTAACTGCATGCCTCCCCCCCTCCCGCGGCCCCGCTGGACACGACTTTCTACTCATGCTCATCTCTATACTGTCCAAACCCCATATGCAAGAGTTAACCAGCATCTTCAGTCTTTCATCCCTCACGCTGGTAAACTCTGGAACAATCTTCCTTCATCTGTATTTCCTCCTGCCTACGACTTGAACTCTTTTAAGAGGAGGGTATCACGACGCAACAAACCCGTAACCGTGATCCCGCAAGTACCACCACCTCTATTACTAAGCCTCTAGATAGTTTCAATGCGCGTAGCCTATGAAACAAATTTGATGAACTGAGATGTCTTGCTTTAACAGAAAATTTTGACATAATTGCTATAACCGAAACATTTATCGACACCACAAATATTGATTTAAGTTCCGAATACAACATAGATGGCTACAGACTCTTCAACAAAGATCGTGTAAATTGTAGAGGCGGTGGCGTCGCCCTTTATGTCAAAAGCTATTTGCAACCCACTGACAAAACACCGGGAAACAGTAACGTTGAACATTTGTGCGTGCGAGTAAACATTGCAAAAGTCAACTTAAATATATCTGTCACCTACAGACCTCCCGGGCAATCACTCGATGACGACCTTGAAATGTACAGCGTCTTAAGGCAGTCACTTAATAACAGCGACTCACTGATATTAGGAGACTTTAACCTCCCCCATATCGACTGGGCGACACTGTCAGGTACAGAAGGCGAGTCACATAGAATGATCGAATTTCTAGAAGAAAATTATCTAAGCCAAATGGTTTCTGAGCCAACTCGACAAATTAATATACTCGACCTTGTTATAACGACCCAAGATAACCTAATCAGTAGTGTCACGGTAGGAGAACACCTCGGTTCTTGCGATCATAAATTAGTGCGCGTCGACATTAAAGCTCAATCATCAGTGACTGAAAATAAAGTAAAGGTGCCCAATTTCAAAAGAGCTAACTTCGTAGAAATCCGACAAAACTAACAGAAATACAACTATCAGATGACGGCAACGTAGAGGAAGCCTGGCTAAGCCTTAAAAATCACTTACTCACTCAGCAGAACACATTCGTCCCCTTGTGCGAGAAGCGAATTAACACTAATAAAAGCCCACCGTGGTTTAATAGCGAAATTAAACAATCAGTCAATGAGAGAAAATTGTTTTACAGGTTAAAGAAAGAACAAAGCACGCCCGAAAACATTAGACTTTATAATGATGCCAGGCGACGAGTAAAAAGACTAGTAGGTCAGGCAAAGCGTAGATACGAAGAAAATATTGCAGCCAACTGTAAAAATAATCCGAAATCTTTCTTCAGTTACATAAACAACAGAAAGGCGATCAAAAGTGGTATTGGACCGTTAACAAACAGCGACGGTGCACTAGTGACTGACAGCCAACACATTGCAAACCTCTTAAACAATTACTTTTCCTCGGTGTTTAATAATAACAGTCTTCCTCGCTACCACCAACACCAGTACTATTGTAAATCTCGAGCATGCATTGCCTAATTTTGAAATAACAACCGATGAAGTCCTTAAAGCTCTCCATTCACTTAAAACAAATAAAAGTCCTGGACCTGACAAAGTATATCCAACTCTGCTGAAAGAAACAAAGAGCGAAATACTCTCCTCCGTCACAACCGTATTCTATATGTCCTTGCGACAAGGCATCGTCCCTTCAGATTGGAAAAAGGCTAACGTGACACCGATTTTCAAGAAAGGAGACAAAAAGTACCAGGTAATTACAGGCCCATTAGTCTAACTTCGGTTGTAGGTAAGCTACTTGAGGGCATAATTAGAGACAAAATTGTGAATTACCTTGAAAGCCACTCATTGATTGGGGACTCACAACATGGCTTCCGAAACAAAAGATCCTGCCTATCAAACCTATTAACCTTTATAACGACCTCTTCACTGTTTATGACGTAACCAAATCACTGGACGTAGTCTATCTTGATTTCAGAAAGCGTTTGATAAAGTCCCGCATCATAAATTACTTTACAAATTAAAGCAAATAGGTATTGACGGTCAAGTAAACCAATGGATCGCGAATTGGTTGAGCAACAGACAACAAAGAGTAGTGATTGACGGATTTAACTCAGAGTGGGCGCCTGTCACTAGTGGCGTCCCTCAGGGCTCGGTCCTTGGCCCAGTGCTCTTCATTATTTACATCAACGACGTGGATGTTGGACTCAATAACCGCATTAGTAAATTTGCAGACGACACAAAGATTGGCAACTCGGTTCTCACTGACGAAGACAGGCAAAGCCTCCAAGAGGATTTGCACAAAATTTCAGCTTGGTCGGATAGATGGGAGATGCCCTTTAACGTAGACAAGTGCCAGGTCCTTCAAGTTGGAACGAGGAATAAGAAGTTCGAATACGAAATGCGCGGCGTTAAACTCAAAAGCGTTCAATGCGTCAAAGACTTGGGGGTCAAAATCGCGTCAAACCTCAAATTCTCACAGCAATGCATCGATGCAGCAAATAAAGCGAACAGAATGTTGGGCTTCATTAAAAGAAACTTTGTATTCAAGAATAAAGATGTAATACTCCCGCTCTACAACAGTTTAGCCAGACCCCACTTGGAATATGCGGTACAGTTTTGGTCTCCCCACCATGCAAAGGATATTGCTAAATTAGGTGTTCAGCGTCGGGCAACGAAAATGATCCCTTCCTTGCGCAACAAATCCTACGAAGAAAGGCTTTCTACCCTTAACATGTTCTCTCTTGAGAAACGTCGCCTCCGAGGAAAACTGATCGAATGTTTTAAAATACTTAATGGTTTCACGAATGTAGACAGATCAACATTGTTTATGATCGATGACACTTTGCGCACGAGGAACAATGGCGTAAAACTCAGATGTAGACAAGTAAATTCAGACTGCACCAAATTTTTCTTCACCAACGTTGTAGTGCGAGAATGGAATAAGCTTCCACCATCAGTGGTCCAGTGTAACACGATTGACTCCTTCAAAAATAAGCTCGACCGTCACTTCCTTCAACTTAATATCAACTAGAGTAGAAATGCAACGTTTTGGAGTCTTCTGATTAATGTAAAATCACTTAGGTTTAAGGACAGACCACCAAGTCTGGACCATGGGGTCTGTGTGGTCTGATTTTCTTTGTAAATCTATGTAAATCCTCCCGAGTTTGACCTTGCTCTTGACCACCTCTTCTGATTCTTTTATGGGAGCAGCGATTAGCGGGCTTTTTTTATTGTTTTTTTTTTGTGCCCTTGAGCTGCCTCCTTTGTTGTAAAAAAAAAAAAAAAAAAAAAAAAAACTTGTGTTTACACCATCAGCTGATGAGTCACTTAATATGCAGGAAGAATACTTGAATAAAAATACTTAATTTCTACTTTTTTGGAGCCAAAACAAGTCCCACATATGACTGCCATACCTTCTCTCCTCTTTCTCGTAGGTGCCATTCACCTTGCATGTTGCGAAGATACCGTACCTAGCCAGAAGACCTATTGGACATATTACGTTCATTCCTAGGCTCCCTCACTTTAGTTCTGTATGGAGGGTAAATTAAAACAAGTAAAATGACACACTATCAATTTTATCATATAGTAAGGGTATAGAAGAGAGAGAGAGAGAGAGAGAGAGAGAGAGAGAGAGAGCTGGCTAGAATGCAGGAAAGAGATCACACAGGAGTGAAGAGTATGATGAGAAGGAAGAAATCGACGTATAGTCTCAGTGGGTGTGACAAAGAGGGAAAGCGAGGAAGAGGGAGCACAACAAGCATGGATAAGGAGGGTAAGGAAAACCAAAGGGTAAGGAGAGGAACGATAAAAAAAAAATGTGAAACTTTTCGTTTTATCAGTTGCATGTGTTACTGTATTATAGAAGAAAACTGGGGCCAAAACCCTGAGGCAGGACCACTTTTTTTTTGTAGTGACTAACATTAACAACCACTGCAGATTATTTTTCTTTCTCCTTCCCCCTTCACTTATCTCTCTTTCTCTTTCTCTCTCTTGCAAGTTCAGTTAATTTTATTGACTTTTGATCTTGAAAGAGACTACCTCTCTCTCTCTTGCAAGTTCTGCTAACTTTATGGGAGTCTGATCTTGAAAGAAACTACCTCTCTCACCTGTTATCTCTCTCTCTCTCTCCCCCAAAAACTATCCTGAGGTGAAAAGAAAAATCCTGTAGGCGGAGGCAAAAATATATTGACTTGAACAACAAGAACACATCAATAGAGTGGTCCCTTTGCTTCGATATGACACAAAAAATAAATTATAACATTAAAAATCCAGTACAATGCAATAGAACATAAGGAAAAGGAGATTGAGCACAGGACAGGAGAAACAGCAAGAGGCAAGGATATGGAGGACAGATAAAGACAGAAGGGTAAGGGCAAATAGTTAAACGCAGAGGGGGGGGGGGGGTCAAAGAAGAAAAGAGGAACCAATTTTACATGCCTGTGAGATTGAGTGACATTATGCATGTTTTTTGGCATTGGACAAATTTCTTAAAATGTTTGTACTTTTACTTCTTTCTCTTTTTGCTGCTTTTTCCAGCAAGCTCCCCTTTCTCTTCCGCCCTTTACCAACAGGAGCAGCACCTTTTGGAACACCAGGATGGATGTTGGATGTTGGTTGACATGGAATCTTTCCCCTTCCACAACCACCACTAACCTTGCTCGTGGCTTGGGAAAACACTGCAGAGAAAGCACTGTTCAGATAATTGCTTGATTTACAATACTTTCTACTCAGTTTCATTGCTTTTTTAAGTGCCACATCAGTCTCTCCACCTCCATAGTCTTTCACCATTTCTTTTATGAAACACACAATCTCATTTAATGGAGTTTCTGAAGATTGTCGCTTAGCCATTGGACCTGTTGAATCTCTAGGATGCACATCAATAAAGTCATCATCACTGTTTTCTTGGTGCTCCACTTTGATTACACACAATCCGTTCCCTGATTTAGAGGTCAATGCAGAAGTGCCTACTTCTTCATTTCCCAAAGTAGAGCAATGTAATCCCTTTTCCCCTGCCAACACAGAACTACTCGCCTTATCCTCTTCTTTTACTCCCAACACAGAACTACTTGCCTCTTCCCCTTCCAATGCAGAACTATCCTCTTCTCTAACAGCCAACACATAACTATCCACCTCTTCACCTGTTTGCTCCTGTAGTTCAGCGAAGAAGTCTAAGGGAGGTTTTCTTCCATGTGCTAAACCAGCAAGCCACTGACGAGAAGATGGTGTATTTTGGAACTCCTGTGGCAACTGCAGCATATATTTATCTGCAAATGCTATCTGATGCTTGCAGATAGCATCTGTCTGGCCAACAGGACAGTCACAAATACCAATCTGCATATCCACGGAATATGTCTCTTCTTTTGATGCACTGTTCACTTCGAACATAAATTCATTGACTTGAACAATGCCTTCGACTTGGATGTTTGCGGTGATCAGTGTCTTGACGTTTTTGCAGCCGAGGGCTACATCTTGGAGTCGATGCTTTATGTAGGAGTCGTAGACTTCATTCATCATCATTACAAGCTGGCAAGTGTTATAGGCTTTGGATCTGAAAATTATGGAGTGATTTAATGTCGAAATATCAGTATCATACTATATCATAATGCAGAGAAAAACTTGAACTCTAGGTCTTTAGCCCTGTCCAATGGAATAGACAGTGCCCAATAGGTAAAAGTGAAAAGCCTCTCATCGGACAATGTTGACTAGGCAGAGCAGCAGACAGCCCATGCCCATGGAGTCTATGGAGCACTAAAACAAGCCCCAAAAGTTATGATACATATCCACCTCTCACAGTTTCATAATGAGTGAGCCTAGAACATGATGACCTAGGCCTTGATGAAATGTTTTGCGGCATACATGTAATGTTAACTTTCGATACCCATTACTTTATGACAATCCATTTGGCAGTGCCTGATAATTTCACTCAACTACAGGTAGACTTATGAGTTCATTAATACCTGTTGAGAACTATGTATTTGATGATGCACATTGTATGTAGATTCTGCAAAGTTAATTATCTGACGACCACGTAGCAGCCTCCCAGTTCGGCAATGGGTGTTTCATTCCTCCTTTTTATCTACTAGCTTAGTAAGGTACCTGTGAAGATAGAGTTTTTAGTATATGACACTACTGTGAAGAGTGAATGCAATAAGTTTCCAATGCTTTAGTCTGCAATATGATTTCAGTTTTCCATTTTTTATTCTAAACCTATACTAAAAGTATAAGGAAATGGTATTAGTTTGGTCATAGACTACTATGTTTTGGCTTAAGCCATCCTTAATCAAGACGCACATTACCCGCCTCATAGCATAGATCGTCTCATCACCCTTATGAACCCCATGTGTAATATATATATATATATATATATATATATATATATATATATATATATATATATATATATATATATATATATATATATATAGTACAAAAGACCAACCTTGGTTGGGTTAGGTTAAGATGAGGTTTGGGGGGGGGGGGCCAAACCCACCAATATGAGGTTAGGTTAGGCTTGGGCGATTTGCCCCATTCCTCCATATCTCTGCATCTTCTTTGTCCATTACATTCACTCTCAGGTGAATGCAATTATTCTTTTGTTTGGTAACAAAAGTTTGGAAGCCTAGCTTCTCAAATTCACTGGAAGGGATATTTATGTCCATCGCCACAAGTTTGTTTTGTTCAGCTGACGATGAACACATACTAGTCTGACGGTTCATTTTCTTAACTGACTGGATTTAAGCAAAGTAGATAAAAATCAAATGAGGAGCATTTCTAAAAAAAACACTTCCATATAGTGTACATGTTTATATATTGATGTATCTTCGACCTATTTATGCACAAAAACACACAAATAAACAAGACAAATTTTACGGAATGGCATCCCATACGGCGCTCTGCAGTGTGATTGGCTGTCAGACAGCGAGAAGGCGAGGAGGAGGAGTCCTGTGCAAAAAGCTGACACAGGACGTGAATACGCCGACTGGAACTCGTGCACTTGAAAGGAGTGTACCAAGACACTCCCGACCCCAAAAATGACATCTCTTCGGGAATCTCGTTCTTTTCTCTTTTGTTTGGAGCAGCATTTAGCGGATTTTTTGCTTTTTTTGTGCTTTTGTGCTTGAGCAGACTCCTTTGCTGTAAATATATATATATATATATATATATATATATATATATATATATATATATATATATATATATATATATATATATAGATATATATATATATATATATATATATATATATATATATATAATAAAGTCCATATAATATTGAACCTTTAGGTGCATCATAATTATCCTGTTTTCGAGAAGCAGTTTCAACTCGAAAACGCAGCATATTGTCCCTATGGAATATATAAATTCTAAACCATTCATAAGCAGAACCTCAAACCCTGTAAACTAAAAAAAAAAGTTCTAAAAGGATTGGGTGTGAAGTTGTATCCAATGCCTTGAAGAGGTTTCCCATATATTTATATGGCACATCCGGTCATCCATAACATTATTGATATTTGGAAAAAATGCTGTGGATCACTAATTTTGGTGAAAATTTGAGGATGAACCCATAGTGCCAATCTATTAATAATGAACCCCATCGTCCCTTCTTATGGACTAAAATAAATCTTGGAATTTGAAGTTGTTTGGGAAACAAATCTTTGTCAAAAGATGTATGTATCATATTTTCAGGGAAAGGATAAACTTCATCAGACCATATTTTAATTATCCTTATGCCAACATATTCATAGCCAGGGGATGCTATCTTCATTTTTTTCTTTCACTTTTTCTTGTAGCAATGTTGTTGGTTGAGGGTTGAGTGAAAAAGGTGTAAATGAGTGATGAATGCCGTATATTATATGCTAATCTGATAGTACTGCAAAAAAAATCATGGATGCTTTTCGCTGTTAGAATATGTCAGGAGAGAGAGAGAGAGAGAGAGAGAGAGAGAGAGAGAGAATTATGAGACATTCCTAGGAAATAAGTATCAAACAAAGCAACATAATTCACCACGAATGGCCCTCCCCGATACCTGAAAGGGCGAAAGATTTCTTCTTACCATGAAGAGAAACTCCCCTCTTTTTTCACTACGGTGCCTCCTCAAGCTTCATTTGCCTCACTAGAATCAAACTTCTTTTTATTCGCAAACCAATACCATCTCAGCCCCCTCGCAGAACCCATTTCTCGAGCTCCTCGTCACGTACTCCCTTCGATGTTCAGCACCACGCCGCCCTCTCCTGACAATGATGGACCACCCTCAGGAAGTGCCGGGAAGTTGAATAAGTGGATGGAGAGAAGAGATATGTAGCGGTTGAGAGTGATTGAGTTCAACTTGGTGGAGGGAGGGAAGAAGGGATGTATCGTAAAGGAACGTTTTTTAGCCAGTAAGTTTGAAATCGTGAGCGATGAAAGTAGAAACGAAGACAAGAAAAGGTAGGAAATTGAAGAAGGGTTGAGAATAGAAGACCAATAGTTTTATATCCAATCCGCCATGTTCCCATCCTAAAAAAACAAAATAGTTATAAAAACATATACAAACAAACATACGCACACAATATCTCTCTCTCTCTCTCTCTCTCTCTCTCTCTCTCTCTCTCTCTCTCTCTCTCTCCTAACATTTCACTAGAGTATCAAATCATGATAACCTGTGAGAATGTTATATCTATATATCTATATCTATCTATCTATCTATCTAT
>NC_066573.1:1677844-1720344 GCF_024679095.1 Eriocheir sinensis
GTAGTTTGATGGATTGGAACGGTCACCCTTCTTAGGCACAGTCTGTATGAAGGCATACTTCCAGCAGGAAGAAAAGGTAGATGTTGAAAGGCAGAGGAGAAAGAGTTTGACCAGGCAGGGTGTCAGCACGAAAGTACAGTTTTTATGGACAATAGGCGACACTCCATCAGGTCCATAAGCCTTCTGAGGATTGAGGCCAGAGAGGGCATAGAAAATATCATTCCTAAGAATCTTAATCTTAATAACAGGCATAAAGGAGGAATATGCCCAGAATCGTCCAGAGTGGAGTTTTTAGAGAAAGTTTGAGAGAAGAGTTCAGCCTTAGATATATGGTAAAATAATCCCCATCTGGCAACGCCAGTTGCTTGTGTCGACTCAGATTTGATAGTCGGTTAGTAACGAACACCCAGTGCTTCAAGTAAATAGTAGCCCGTGCTACCCTCCCTTGCTGTCGTTGATATTGCTTTGTTGTTTCTTGCTTCTAATTCAGCAGTTCTTAACCTGGGGGTCGTGATCTCCTGGGAACAAAGTAAGTTGTTTTGAGGAATATTGGATTTTATTCGTATGGTGTAAAGTTTTCTGCATGTTATACCGTATCTACAACTTCTGTAATAAACTGTAAGTGGAAAGAGTTTTACAATCTGTAATAACTTGATAATAAGCTAATGAAGTAGTCAAGATAAATACATTATAATTTTACTGTGTACTCTAGCTAGTAATTTTACTGTGTACACTAGCTTATAATTTTGCATTTTGTTACACCAAGCTATTATTTTGCATTTAGTAATACTATTCTATTATTTTGTATTCATGAACACTAGCCTATTATTTAGCAGTTAGGAATACTATTCTATTATTTTGCATTCATGAACACTAGGGTAATATTTTGCATTTAGGAATACTATTCTATTATTTTCCATTCATGAACACTAGGCTATTATTTAGCAGTTAGGAATACTATGCTATTATTATAAATTCATGAAAACTAGGCTATTATTTTGCAGGCGGGCAGGGTAGCGGCGTGAGGCAGGACAATGTGAGTGCGAGTCTACTGACTGGTGGGTCGCTGACCGTCGCTCCCCAAAGGTTTTTCACACCCTCCCGCTCGCTCGCTGCCATCTCGCTTTCCGAAGCAGCGTCGCTGCCATACGCACGATGTACAAAGTCGCTCGCATATACGCACGCATACACCGCGACCCCTTGCGTTTGACGAGAGTATGCGAGCGCATATTGCGATGGTCTCTCGCTTAACCGTGCGAATAATCGTGCGATTTGGCCAATATCGCAGACTTTCTGCGAACTTTTTTAATATTTCAAAATGTTCGCGCGACGGGCCGGCACCCGCAAGTCGCGCGAACTTTATCGCGCGACTATTGCGACTAATCGCAGGGACATCCCTAAGATGCCGACCGTATATGCCGATTTCGGAAATTTTCAAAAGCCCCAACCGTCGCAGAGCGAAATCGCGGATGTGTTATCCAAGTATAACAATAAATAATCTGAGAGCAAGAAGAAAAGGTGTAAAAAAAAATTTAAAGGCCGTTCTCTCAATACAAAGTTTTTCTCACATTTTTCCCTATTTCGTCGTCCTATATTAATCGATTTTAATGATTTAGGAACCATTTCTCTTTTTTTTTCACGAAAAATCGTGAACCGTTCAAACGCGAGTGAAAATAAAAACAGATCATGTAAAAAAAAAAAAAGATTAACCGAATAATTTAGTTATTTATTTGTGTTTCATCTCCTGCAAGCATTATATTTATGTAAAAAAAATATCATAAATACGTGATGAACTGAAGGGAACTGAATTTTTTTTAAATTGTTATTTTTATCGTATATATATATATATATATATATATATATATATATATATATATATATATATATATATATATATAAATATATATATATATATATATATATATCATCATTTTTTACTCTCCTGCAAGCATTATATTTATGTAAAAAAATATCATAAATACGGATGAACTGAATGGAACTGCATTTTTTTGAAATTGTTATGTTTTTCGTGTATATATATATATATATATATATATATATATATATATATATATATATATATATATATATATATATATCTATATATATATATATATATATATAATTTTTTTTTCTATTCATCAAAATCTTTTGCAAATTCCGCAATATTATCACATCATTTAGGTCTAAAAGACATAAAAGATTTATATTTTTTGTCAAATAGTTTTGAAAATAGAAATCTAACCGACGGTCCCCTAAGCATTTATCTCATATCATAGCGAAAAGGCATAGTCCTTTCTGATTGGAAGATGCTAAACGTTTCACTGATTTTTTTAGGAGAGGAGACAAAAAATAACTGGTAATTACAGGGCCGATTAGCCCCACCTCAGTAGTACGTAGGGTACTCGAGAGCATAAGAGACAAAATAGTGAGTTACGTCGAATGTTTGAACACAATTTCCGAAACAAGAAAGCTGGCTTCTCTACCATACTTACCTTCTATAACAATCTATTTTCAGTGCAGTGTATTAGGGTTTTTAAAAAAGCGTTTGATGAAGTTCCTCATCATAAATTACTTTACAAAATCATGCACACAGGTATTCAGGGTAAATTATACTAATTGATCATCAATTGTTTTAGCGACAGACAAACGGTGGTAATTAATGGAGTTGCATCGGAGTGAGAACCAGTCTCTTTCACATTATGTTACACGTCAGACGAGAATCTCGTCCATATAGACGATGTAGGAAGAGCATAGCCGCTCTGCTGCTGGCGATTGGTTAATGCTGACCCAATGGTGTTTGGGCAAAACGTGTTTGAGAGCGGGCACTCAACAGTACTTTCTGATTATATTAGTTTCTTCATGTTCGTCGCCACCTGAGGTGGAATAGATGTGTCCATCAATTGAGGCTCGGTTCTTGGCCCAGTGGTGTTAACAATTTATATCAATGGCGTCAGGCTCAGGAATTTCATTGGAGGTTAACATCACAAACGCTGTAGTTATAGCACGAAAATGGAATAAACTCCAACTTGTAGTGGTTCAGTGCAGCACAATAGACAATTTAAAGTAAAGTAGAACGCCAATTTCTTCTTGACGTTCACAAAGCCAAACATACAGTCAATAAGATCAGTAGGACATTTATTTATAAGTAGTAACACTTAGCTTTAAAGACATACAAGGTACACTCTCTCTCTCTCTCTCTCTCTCTCTCTCTCTCTCTCTCTCTCTCTCTCTCTCTCTCTCTCACACACACACACACACACACACACTCTACACAAAAGAAAATTGCTGTATTTTCTTTTTCAAACCTTCCCTGCAAACAATGATATTAATTAAACGTCGGTAATTGATGTAGGTTATTTTTCAAAAACAGCTATGAAAAGGTGTAATATAACTATTTATACTTGTCAATATTAATCACAAAGCTATAGACATATGTTCATAGCGAATATTCCTGACGCAGGAAAGCGGTTTTATACAATAGCTTTCACATAGACGGGTGTTATTATATGTTGTAAAATTCAAGTTAAGCCCAACGGTCTTAGAGTTGGTGATTCTGATATAGGCTCGGTATAGTTAAGTGCTATAAATAATTGTATCGTAGTGCAATGAGTCAATGGTCGCTTATTTGTGTACTACGTTATGTAATAGGTAGGTGAATCAAATTTATGTATTCGCCATATTACGTTATTGAAACTTTTGATTATAAGAAAAAAACATCGTGTATAAAATTGACGATATCAATATATATTAGGGCAAAATTTAGACTGGCTGGTACTGGTTATATGGTAAACAATATATATATATATATATATATATATATATATATATATATATATATATATATATATATATATATATATATATATATATATATATATATATATATCGATAAAGAAGTACAAGGGGCATACGCCGGGGTGCCCATCGCCTCGCCCACAACAACGACGCTCTCGCCCACTCAGAAGTTCATCCGGGAAAGTCTCCACGCAGGTCCCCTTCCCAGTAAAAGAACTTCATGCCTGGATCTATCGAACTGATTAAACCATAAACTCTATGGGCGTCCCCTTGGCCTTCTCCACTCGGATGATGACAGTTATAGAAATAGCCAGGTGAGCAGGATCGGGTTTTGGGTCGCGTGCCACATGCCCGTATAGCCGGATTTGGCGTTCACAGACTATGCAGTAATAGGCATCAAATTAGTCTTAGAGTGATCACCGGTTTAACAAAAAGTGTGAACCATATGTCGTATCTCATTATTCTTAGCAGAAACTTGTTGCCAATGGCATTAATTCGCCTCCTGAAGTTATTGTACAGTGTCCATGTCTCACACCCATAGAATACGACTGGGAGAACAAGCAATATGAAGTTCCGGATAGTTGTCCCTCCGCACAGGTATAGACAACACCGTATGTTCCTGTTGAGCGAGTCCATAACACCATGGGACAATCCAATCAGCCGCAAGAGTTCGTGACGAAACTCAACGTTGTTCTGAACTAAGTTACCAAGTTGTGTGAAATTTTACATCGCCATCAATGCCCGCGCCACACGCATAGACACTGTGATGTGTCATCTAAAAAGCCTCCAAACACTTGTATCTTAATCTTGGGCCAGGAGACCAAGAATCCCAAGGGATTTGCATCCTCATGGAGTGCCTTGAGAGCTATCACCAAACATTCAAGTAACTTTGTTAAAATTGCCGTATCATCGGGGAAAGGAGGTCAGTGATCCCGTTATTGCACAGATGATCCACAATGACTGTGATCCACAACTCTGCCTAGTACCCAATCCGTACCAGTTTTGAAAAGTAATCGAGAAAGGAAACAGCCCTGCCACACTCACGCGTTTATCGGAAAGAAGCTTGGCATTCCCCCACAGCACAAATAAATCACTGCACTCTCAGTCCTAGACTAACAGTCCTTGCAGGAATGCTTCGTATTCACGAAAAAAAAACATCCCAGAGTGCATCGCGACGCAATGTATCATAGGCTATCTTTAGATCGACATAGGCTGCAAACATCCCCTGTTGAAACCAACGTCAGTGGTTCATAGTTAGGATACTTAGGATACGGTCAATTGTCGACTTATCAGGTGTCAAATCGGACTGCTCAAGTTTCTGCAGCTTCAGCAGCTACTTGCGTACACAAACATGAGCAATATGTGAACAATAGATGGCCAAGCACCTTCCCTGGCACACTGAGCAGTTTAATATTACGGTAGTTGATGCAGTCCTGGCTGTCATCTTTCCATTTCCAGATTGGGGCGACCAACCCACTCTTTCAGTCAGAAAGAATGGCACTAGACTGCCATGCAGCACTCAAAACCACATGCAACCTCCGATTTATGGCCTCACCTCCAGTTTTGAGCAGATACCAAGCGAATTTCCACCCCTAAGCTTTACCACAGCCTTTTTGACTTCGTCAAGAAAAAGTGGGGTTTCATCGATGGAAGGATCAGCATTGCTATCTGCAACCCAGCAGCCGAAAGCTGCCCACTCGTTGGGTCAACTTTGTACAACTGCTCATAGTACTCAGCCCAACGAGCCCTCTGCCCATTTCTGTCTAACGAGCATCAGTAATCTACTGTTCGGAGCGGAGCTTCTTCAGGGCTAGGTAGGCAGGTCGAAGGTTATTTGCATTGAGATGACTATTGACATCTTCAGCGAGTCTCCTCCTTTTGTCTCTCAATAGGAGAGCTCTAGTCCTACTCGGCACAGCCCTATATTGGTCCAGATTATCAACAAGCCTGTCAGCGCGACTCTTCTTGATATTCACTTCCGTCTCCTCCGAAGCGAAACCACTCCTGGATATCAAGCACTCTCCAATGCAATCCTCTACAGTTTGAAGAGTTTCACGTGTTAAGTTATCTTACAGCTCTACAGAGTCTTCTAGGATAATGAACACATGAAACCAATTTGAGGCATTCACTTCTTATGCAGTTTCTCAGTCTCTAGTGGTATTTTTTTTCATTTTGAGCGTCTTCTTAACCTGGCATGAAGCTTGAGTGTGACAACAACAAGCATATTAGAGCAGGAGCCCAGAGTGGTGAGCCTAAATGAAAAGGTTACCAATTATTACGTGTACCATCACATTGGCCATGGGTCCAAATCAAAGGATCTGGACGTCTGCCGGGTGCCCCGTGGTGGGTGTGGTTACTAGAGGGCTGAAATGGCACCCAAAATATCAGCTAGATCAGCCCAAAGAGTAACCACTCTAAACCACTCTCTGTTTAATCGGCACCATCTCCACATGAACGGAAATCTCAATAAGGTTATAATTTCAGTCCTATGAAAAGTAATAAACATTCATAATCATATCTACATATATAGATGTACTTACAATGCATGCACATTACAGGGTTACTTGTAATTCTTCTGCTAATTGTAATGCCCTTATATCCTGCGCAGACAAACCTACTGGCAAATGTAAAGAAGATAGGTTGTTCCTTGTTGCCACCATCATATTTTTTTTTTTTTTTTTACGTCGTGGCCTATTGCGCCGGTAGGCTTCTTCCCGGTGGATCCTGATGGTCGGCCCAAGGCTTCTTCCTGGTGGGGCCTGATGGTCGGCCCAGCCCGTTCTAGCGTATGTGAGTGTTTATAGTGGCGCCATCTTGCATTGGCTCATGCTGCCCTCCCGGAGCTCATCTTTAATCCTAGAATCTAGAGTCCGGGTTGATAGGTGGTCTTCTGGACAGCATGTGGGTAGTTTTAAGCCACTCGGCGGCGGCTGAAAAATCCCAGCTTGGTGGCACCGGGCGGGAATTGAACTCGCGTCGTCCTGAACGCGGCGCCGTCACGCTGTCCATTCAACCATCGCCTCCCCCACATAAAGGCCTTGCAATGCAACATCTTCGAGTCCGTTATGTCACCATAATATGGTTGCATGCATCTTCGGCATGTCCTGCAGGTTTGTCCCCAACTGACTGCGGATGGATTGTAGAAGTAAAACTAAGGCAACAAAACTGGTTCGATGGACCAGCGATACCAGACAGTCTGTTCGGTGATGAAACTGAAAATATCAGTGAGGAAAATGTGGTCAATGGTGATGGGTCTGATTTACGAGTAGATGCAGAGTCCTCAGATGAAGAACCATGGAGTGAGGACTCATGTGATTTGGACTATAGAGATGATTAATCATGTTTTGTTTATCCATAAAGTGTATATTATCTGTTCAATGATGAAACTGAAAATGAAAACGAAAATTTCTGGCATTGGTTGTTTCTCATAAAGAGGGATGTGTTGAACATTTTACAAGTTTCACTGGGTTACTAAGTGAGCTGATTTAGCTCAATATGGAGGGGTTGTAGCTACACTGAAGCATCTTCCCCTACAGTGTGCTAAAAGCCTGTTTAGAATGGTAATAAGTAGACTGAGCTCAGTAATGAAATAAAGTGTCTCCCAGGAACTCAGCAAGTCCGTTCTTGAAAGAGTTTAGGTTGGTCGACTGCTACCTCTGGGGGGAGTGAGTTCCACAGCCTCACCACACGAACTGAGAAAAATCTATGTCTGGCTTCGCAAGTGCTGTGAGGAACAAAAATTTTGAACTTGTGCCCTCTAGTAATATCCCTTGTTGGTGCCATGGTGAATAGATCTGTAGGTGATATAGCTGACATACCATTGAAGATCTTCCAACATTTAATAATATCTGCACGCAATAGTCTTCCTTTCACAGAGTAAAGATCTAAAGTTTTAAGTCGCTGATCATAAGACATAGTCTCACAACCTGTGATAAGCTTAGTCCATCGACGCTGAACTGATTCTAGAAGAGATAAGTCAGTAATATAACCTGTGCTCCATACTGGGGATGCAAATTCAAGAAGTGGACGTACATGTGTAATGAATAGTTTAACCATAAAGGAAGGTGAGCGACACAAGGTTGACTTAAGAAAGGAATATGACAAACCAGCAGCCTTTGACACTACAGATTGGATATGGTGATGGAATCTTAATGATGGATCAATGGTTATGCCGAGATCTACTGCAGCAAAACTGAGACTTAGGGGATTGCCTTTAACAGTATAAAATTAATACGGGCCCAAATCATAAGACTGACGGAGGTCGGTGCCAAAGCTCATGAGTTTAGTTTTGTCAGCATTAATCTTTAAGTCCCAAGATTCTGCAACTTTATTTAAAGAATCAATATCTCTTTGGACAATACTAATGCCCTCCAACACTGTATTAAGGCTCTGAGGCTTTATCAGAAGATAAAGTTTTAGATCATCAGCAAATAATTTTATGTTTGATACTAAAGTATTGGATATGTGATTTATGTAAATAAGGAAAAGAGTAGGACCTAACACAGAACCCTGTGGCACACCGCTAATTACTGGAAATGAAGAACTGATCTGTCCGCCCACTACAACTTCCATAGTCCTATGGGATAGAAATGTCTTGATCCAAGATAGAATAACACCATTAATGCCCACTGAATTAAGTTTAGTAAATAGAATCTGGTGATTAACAGTGTCGAAGGCTTTTGAAAAATCAAAGAGAATAAGATCAACCATATTGCCCGTGTCCATCCACTCAGAGACTGCATCATACGTAAGTAAGAGCTGATCCTCCACATACTTGCCAGAGCGAAAATCATACTGGTTGACATTCAGTATTGAATTGGCTTCCAAATAATCATGCAGTGCAGCAACAATTATTCTCTCTAAAATTTTACAGCTAACAGAAGTGAGGCTTATTGGGCGATAGTTAAGAGGATCACTTCGTTTACCTTTCTTGAAAATAGGTACTACTGAAGATTTTTTCCAAATTTCAGTGATCTCCCCCGAATTTATAGATGGAACGAATATTTTAAACAGAGGATATGCTAAATTAGTGGAGCAATGTTTTAGTAATACTGGATGAACAGAGTCAGGTCCCATTGCAGTGGAAGGGTTAATAGCACCGAGTTCCCTAGCAACATCATGAACTGTGAAGTGTATCTGGTGAAAGGAGCCATCATGTGCTTGGTGTGGTGACTGTGGAAGACCAGAGGGTATGGTAAACACTGAGGAAAAAGCACCACCTAAGAGCTGAGCCATCTCTTTAGGGTCGGATACTAAGTTTTCTGCATCACCGAGAGGACCAACGGAAGGACAGCCTACTTTTTTCCCGCGTATGTACGAGTGAAATAATTTGGGCTTAACTGAGTAATTATTAAGGATGTCCTCCTCATAAGAAATCTGTTTCTGAGTGGAATAGTTCCTGTACTGGTAATTTACATCCAGAAATGTTTGCAAAGCTTCAAAAGCAAGTACAGAGTTTCTACCATGTACTGCTCTCATCTATCTCTCATCTCATCAGCTAGGCTCACCCCTCTGGGCTCCCGGTCTATATGGTCAGTTCTAAAATATCAGCACTCGGGAAAATAATAATGCAATTATGGAGGATCCTCCATCGAGGACTTACAAGGATGAGGTTAACCCGTTTACCTACCCCCTTTTTTTATTTCAAGTCCAGTAGATCTCATCACTGGAAGCAAGAACCTGCAATTCTGAACCTCCTGGATCATGGGAAATTGAGGAGGAGAAAGCTGCTGGTGTTTCTGGTACCAAAATTTCTTGGACGACTCCAGCCCGCTAACCCGTCCGCTGCGATTGGCACAGATTTGGCCTTCACTGGTATCCTGGTGACATATACCCTGCCTTTGTGATGGATAATGGAGTGTTTCCCATGTGGTATTGGTATGCTGGATATCCCCTCTCAAGGTGCATGACTTTACATTTTTCTTGATTGAATTGTAGCAGCCACTTTTTGTTCCATTTTTGTACCTTGGTGATGTCTTCTTGTAGGAAATCCACAGTCAAGGTTTAATGGCGCAGGATAATTTGTTTATAGTGGCTGCCGTGATGTATAACCCTTGTTTATCCCATGCTGTCCCTCGGTGCTCCACTTGAATGACGTCGCTGAAATTAGGATTGATTGAAAATCTGGGCAGCACGTGCGTAATATTCCGCCACTCGGTGTTGGTTGAACATTATCAGTGTGCGTCGGTGGGACTTGAACCTATGTCCTTGGGCCCAACATGCCCACACGCTGACCACTCGACCATCGCCTCACCTGTAGTAGCAGTTAAGTCACCCAAGGCAATGAGTGTGTCCCGAGGGTGGTACTAGTGTAATATGGAATCGAGTTTGGCGTGGAACATCTCTTCAGTTTCAATCATCACGGTAGGAACATACACTGCAACAAAATGGCATGAAGGCCGATTTACTTGAGCATCACTCGAATTATACGTTCATAAACTGAAGTAATCTCAGCCCCAAATAGCTTCAGTTGACTAGAGATACAAATAGCTTAGCTACTCCCTTAGTTAAAACAGGAACCATTGCTCAAACAAGAGCAGTAGTAGGTATACTTCCCCACTACTGATCTTGCCACTGCCAAGCTTCCTCGACTCAGAAAGTCTCACTGTTTCCACCTTCAGCCTTTTGAGCTCATGTAATAGGTAGAATAGTCGGTGATCATCCAAGAGGCTAACAATCGTATTATTAAACATTTGGGACTCTTGTTACAAACGTTTACAAGGCGAGAGAGGAGCTACGTCAGTCTGTCAGGAGTGCTTTCCCAGTTCAAGGCGCAGAAGCCTTCCAAAACTACTGCTAGGCTCAGAAAAGCACCCCTGGAAACTGTGACAAGGGGAAAAAATAGAAAACAATAATGCAGAAAAGCCCGCAAATCACTGCTCCTATAATGTTAAGAGGAATGGCCAAAAGAGAGGTCAAAATTTCGGGAGGAGAGATGTCCTGATACTCTCCTCTTGAATGAGATCATTCCAGAGTTTACTAGCGTGAGGGATGAAAGAATGAAGATGCTGGTTAACTCTTGCATAAGGGATTTGGACAATTTAGGGATTAGCTTGAGTGGGAAGCCGTATGCAGCGGAGCCGCGGGAGGGGGGAGGCATGCAGTTAGCAAGTTCAGAAGACCAGTCAGCGCGAACATATCGACAGAAGATAGAAAGAGAGGCAACATGGCGGCGGAATTTAAGAGGTTGGAGACTGTGAGTAAGAGGAGAGAAGTTGATGAGACGAAGAACCTTAGACTCTACTCTGTCCAAGAGAGCTGTATGTGTGGAGCCCACCTACACGTGAGTTGCATACTCCATACGAGGGCGGAGAAGGCCCTTGTATATGGATAGCAACTGTGCGAGGGAAAAGAACTGGCGAAGACGATACAGAAAGCCCAACCTCGAGGAAACTGATTTAGTGCGAGAAGGGATTTGAAGTTTGCAGTTAAGATTTTGAATTAAGGATAGACCGAGGATCTTTAGTGTAGAAGGTGACAGCTAGGTGTTGTCAAAGAATGAAGGATAGGTGTTTGGAAGATTGTGTTGAGTTAAAAAGGTGGAGAAATTGAGTTTTTGAGGCGTTGAAGGACACCAGCTTCATTCTGCCTCAATCGGAAATGATAACGAGGTCTGAGCTTAAGCGCTCTGCAGCCACCAGTCTGGAGTCTTGTATTTCTTGTTGGGAGGGTCTTCTGTTGAAAGAAGTTGAATAATGCAAAGTAGAGTCATCGGTGTAAGAGTAGATAGGGCAGTTTGTTGTGGAAGAGAGCAGTGTGTGTGGAGCCCACCTACACGTGAGTTGCATACTCCATACGAGGGCGGATATAACCCTTGTATATGGATAGCAACTGTGCGAGGGAAAAGAACTGGCGAAGACGATACAGAACGCCCAACCTCGAGGAAGCTGATTTAGTGAGAGAAGAGAGATTGATGAATATCAGAGAGAGAGTGAGAGACAGGATAGAGCCCTGCGGAACATAACTGTTGTTAGGTTTAAGCCGTCAGTGGCCGTCTACAACATAAGAGATATAACGGCCTGAAAGGAAACTGGAGATAAAGGTACAGAGAGAGGGATATAATCCGTAGGAGGGTAGTTTAGAAAGCAAAAACTTGTGCCAGACTCTATCGAAAGCTTTCGATATGTCTATTGCAACTAAGAAAGTTTCACCGAAACGGCTAAGAGAGAATGACCAAGGGTCAGTTAAGAAAGCAAGAAAATCACCAGTAGAACGAACCTTCAGAGCTCATACTGGCGATTAGATAGATTACCAGACGTGGATAGATGCTTATGAATCTTCCGATCAAGGAGAGATTCAAAAGATTTAGAAAGACAGGAAAATCAAGCTACAAGGCAGCAGTTTGAGGGATTGGAACGGTCACCCTTCTTAGGCACAGATTGTATTTAGGCGTACTTCCAGCAGGATGTAAAGGTAAATGTTGAAAGGCAGAGACGAAAGAGCATCAGGTAGGGTGTCAGCACGGAAGCACAATTTTTAAGGACAATAGGAGGCACTCCACCAGGCCCAGAATCCTTCTGAAGACTGAAGTCAGATATCATTCTTAAGAATCTTAATAACAGACATAGTGGAGTCAGAGTGGGGATGAGTAGGAGGAATATAAACTGAATCGTTCAGTTTGGTGTTTTAAGAGAAAGTTTGAGCGAAGAGTTCAGCCTAAGAGATAGATGTGACGGCGGTGCTGCCGTCAGGATAAAGGAAAGAAGGAAAAGATGAAGAAGTGAAACTGGAGGAGATATTTTTGGCTAGGTGCCAGAAGTCTCTGGAAAAATTAGAAAAACCAAGGTTGTGGCATTTTCTACTGATGTTTTTATTTTTGGGGAGTCGAAGAATAGATATGGCACGATTCCGGGCGAAAATGTAAAGATCATGTTTAGCAGGAGTGCGAGGGTTCTGGTATCTTTGATGAGCTGCCACTATATCTTTGATCGCACGAGAACAATCGTGATTGAACCAAGCTTTTTTTTTTGCATGGGGAGTAGAGAAAGTACGTGAAATATGTGGCTCAATTCCAGAGACAATCACCTCAGTGATGCGCTAGGTACACACGGAGGGGTCTGTTTTCTGGAAGCAGTGATCATTCAACGGTAAATGGGAAAAGTGCATCTTCAGGTTGTCCCACCGAGCTGAAGCAAAATGATCTCGTCCTCTGCTTCGTAGTGGTGGTCGCACACTGGTCAGCACTGTCAGCTCAAACATTCAGAGGCTCAACATCAACATCGTGGTGGAGGACGTGGATCGCGGCCCCCCTCCCTGGCAGACTCCCATGCCAGCAGTCACCTACACTCTGACTTCCACGTCAGACCTACCTCAGCTCCAGCGACAACGAGCCCTGGAAACCATCGCCAGATTGTCCTCATCTCTTCGCATGGCCCACCACCTCTACACCGACGGTTCCCTTCAAGGGGACGGCAGTGTTGGCTGTGCTGTGTTCTCCCCCAATCTGGAGCCTCTGTTCGGGAGTTGGGCAGGGCGTCGTCTCCCGAATTCGTCTCGTTCTACGTACTGTGAGCTCCATGGACTCTTGGATGCTGTCACTTTGTTGTCGCGGAGCAGACTCAACGGCCTCATCATCTGTGACTCAAAATCTGCTCTCCGTGCCCTCTCCTCCCCCAGGCCTACATACCAGCACCTGGTCACACAAATTCTCCGCCGCCTTGCCACAGCCCTCGAGAGTTCACTAACGGTGCACTTTTTTATGGATTCCGTCACACATCGGTCTCTTGGCCAACGACACTGCGGACCGTCTTGCAAGGGCTGCCTGTGACCTGAGCCAGCCAGCTGCTGGTGCCGCTGCTACCTCCTTGCCGTGGTGCAAGAAAATGGTACGCCAAGCTGCCTGCTCCTCCACCCGTCACCGTAGCGATGCTGAGAGGGCCGCCAGTGCGTCTATCCAGCACTACGAACACTTCCTGCCTCCTCCACACATGTACCGTCGCTCCGGTCTCATGGTTCGCCGCCATAATGTAGTGTGTGCTCGTCTCCGGCTTGGGTACCGGCGAGTGTGGCAGATGGTCGAGGCGGGGGACGCGCCTCACTTCTCCTCCTGCAAGCTGTGTGACGCGCCCAATGCTAACACCCTTGAACACTATTGCTTGGAGTGTCCACGTGTTGCTGACTTAATACCGCAAGGAATCTCACTTGTGGAGACGTAAATATTTATTGTCTGGAAATAATCTAGATGTTATCCTCACTCGACATCCACATTTTGAGGGATGCTAAATATTTTTTTCCTAATGTTGACTCAGTATCACAGCGTGCCCTGTGAGGCACGAGTTGCCTGTATCAAAGTCAGAATTTTGAACATGTACTAGGCTTGGCACCCGTGGGTGTAATAAATTATTCAAAACAAAAAAACAATCCTTGGTAGAAACAGGCACCACGAGTGACACGCCTCGAGGCCACGAAGCAGACTTAACAGTGTAATGTTCGCAGGGGGTACATACACAAATTATTAAATAAATACATCCCTCTCATATATCATACATTGAACGAAGCTCTCGCAGTATGTGGGTTACTATCAGTTTTGGTAGACATTTTATTTCATATACATTTACTGCCAAATATACTCTTAAACTACGACCTGAAATTATCATTCCCTCACTTGAAGAGGACTGTGACGTCACCCACGGCATTTAAACTGACTGATAGTTCTGAAGCGGAATGGGTTACAAAATTATTTTTTTCACTCAGTGGTACTAAATTAGCACCAGAATGACGTAAATCTACAGACGAAAAAACACCCTTGTGACGAGGAATTATCGCCTCAACGAATGCTTATACTACGGTTACATAAGACATTAATTTCATCGAGATCAAGCGACAAGGCTTATCAGTGCGCATGTAATACTGAGCCATTGGCAACTCACTCTTTCACACAAAGCATGTGTACACAGGGGTACCACCCGTTTTACACAGGGCGAGATGTCTCAAAAATTTTCGTTCGTGTATCTCAGAATGCATGGTGCTTAAAGCGTTCGAGAACTTTGTGTGGAGAGTGTACATATCAAATATTTTCAAATCGTTTAGTGTTATTTACTCTCCGGTACTACAATGTTTAGTTCTAGCAAGAATACAATGATGGATCAAAACACTTTGTCTGGGTTCTGCTCTTAGTTTGGGAGTAGGTTATGTTATGTTAAGTAGGTTTTTTTGTGTGTGGGTGTGTGTGTGTGTGTGTGTGTTCACAAATACCTAACCTAACCAAACCAAAACCACCTTAAGGGGCTATTACACAGGACAAACTTTCCGTGGATCTTCAGTCAAACCACGATTTCCGCTGGCGTGGTTCTCATATTTCCGTGGTTTTCTGACGTGTTCACGATCTTCCAAAGCTACGGTAAAGTTCCTTGAAGGACGACGGTATCACTCACCATCATAATCACCAGCAATAACAAGAAATAAATGAGTACCATGCTAGCAAAAATCGTGGTTTGACTGAAGATCCCCGGAAAGTTTGCCCAGTGTAATAGCCCCTTTACTCTCATAACCAGATCAAGATCAAGACCAAGCGCTGCGTTCATCCTTGTACCCATGCTAACACTGACCGCACTCAAATCTTCTTTTTTTTCGCTAGGCGCTGCTGAAGTGGTCATTTGATGTTTTTTACTTATACCAATAGATAAGCAATTTTTGTTTCACTGTTTTAGTCATAACTATGACTGGGGACCTTCACGAACGCTAAACTTAATTTTCATGAGTTAAGCTACAAATACAGGTCATTATAATTTATAACATAATAAGCTAAGTGTTTTCCACTATAACAAAAGGTGCCTATTGCCAACACTAAATATTTCTCATACTTGTTCCTGTAATCATGTTAAATCATATCGGAGAACTGTGACAAATTTCTAACACAAGATGATTTTCAAACCTGAAGACCGTGAGGTTTAACATTTGGTGTAGACATTAGAATGTTTTTTTTTTCACATAATTCCCTCACCCACAATCCAAAGTCAATTGAAGATAGCATTGTATCATTCCAACTAACGTATACTAAATTTAACACCCTCTTTCCCATTCTAGGTTGCCTGGGTCTGCGAGTCAGGAAGGTGATGGTGCCGCCTCACGAGATAAAAGGAAAAAAAGTGGAGCTGGAATGTCAATATGATCTTGAAGGTGACCAGCTCTACTCTGTCAAGTGGTATAAAGGAATTAAGGAATTCTTTCGCTACGTCCCTGCCGACAACCCGCCCATACAAGTGTTCAATCTTCCCGGCGTATCCATTGATGTGAGTGTAATTATTATTTATTAGTGTTTCTATATCATTATTTATTCATATAATATATTAATAAAGAAGTATTAACAGCAGACCCGTTTGTGGCCCTGCCCCAGTAGTAACAGATGATACAGTACTAGTAATAGTGGTCGTATTATTGTTATTATTATTATTATTATTATTATTATAATTATTATTATTATTATTATTATTATTATTAGTAGTAGTAGTAGTAGTAGTAAATATAAAACAAAAAAATAGATGAGTAAAAACAGCAGAAGAAGCAGCAGTAGTAGGAATAGTATAAGTAGTAGTAGTAGTAGTAGTAGTAGTAGTAGTAGTAGTAGTAGTAGTAGTAGTAGGAGTAGTAGAAGTAGTATTAGTATTAGTAGTAGTCGTATTACTAACAGTAGTAGTAGTAGCAGCAGAAGTAGTAATACAAGTAGTAGTAGTAGTAGTGGTGTTGGTAGTGGTAGTGGTAGTAGTAGTAGTAGTAGTAGTAGTAGTAGTAATAATAATAATAATAATAATAATAATAATAATAATAATAATAATAATAATAATAATATTTATGTAGTGATGGTGCAGTGACAATACTACTACTACTACTACTACTACTACTAATAATAATAATAATAATAATAATAATAATGATAACAATAATAATAATATAAATAATATAAATACTTTCAAAAATTATCATACTGAATACTACTACTACTACTAATAATAATAATAATAATTATAATAATAATAATAATAATAATAATAATAATAATAATAATAATAATAATAATAATAATAATAATTTATACTACTACCACTACTACTAGTTATACTACTACTACTACTACTACTACTACGACGACGACGACGACGACGACGACGACGACGACGACGACGACGACGACGACGACGACGACTACTACTACTACTACTACTACTACTACTACTACTAATAATAATAATAATAATAATAATAATAATAATAATAATAACAATAATAATATCAATAATGATTGTACTACTAATATAATAATGTACTGTTGCAATTACTACTACTGCTACTACTACTACTACTACTTTCAGTACTACTACCGCCAATGAGTATAGACAGTATAGAGATAAAGAGAAAACACTTGCGCGCGCGTCTATGGGAAACCTGTAATCGAGGGAATAGGGGAATAATGGTACAGCCAAGGTAAAAACATCCTTCGGACAGGTAAAATCGCCCCCCCCCCAAAAGCTGGCTCTAAATTAGTGCGGGTGTGTGTGACGTCAGAGCGTGGGTAGGAGGAGAGGTTGCAGAGCTAACAGCGGCTCAGTCTCAGACTTGACCCCGTGACGTGCAGTAACTTGCAGGACATGCATGGGGAACTTCTCTATTTTCGATTTTGAACAAATAATTGAAAAAAAAATATGCCCAATTGTTGTGTTGTGCGTGGCTGCAAGTCTGTCAAGGTCAGAGGAGGGGCCACAAGGTTTCACACGCTCGACACAGAAATAAATCAAGACAACGGGGAGCTCCGTTGAATGAAGAAGCTCACCCACATCCAAGTCCCAGACCTATACCACTCTTTGACGCCACGGGTATGGGCGGAGTTTGGTACCTTGCCTGTGCGAGGGGGGGTGATTTTACCTAGCCTGTAATCAAGGGAATAGGGGAAGAATGGTACAGCCCGGCCTTGGTTACGTGTGATGGCATTTGTATGAGCTGTCATCCACCACACCAATGTTTGGGGGGAATGCTAGCACTTATGTGGGTTGTAACAATGTGTATTGCATATTATTGTCATTTATATAACGATGCACTGATTTGGAAAGCTTATTATATATTCTAAATGAAATAATGGAGTAGATAACACACACGAGTCACTCACCATTAACAGCTGCGTCTGAGTGTCGCTGGTCACTTACAGTTCGTACCAATTAATTCACTTGACACATGGTGCGACCATGGTTTGGAATTTTTTTTAAACTTCTAGCACCATACTGTCCTTTTTATAATCACTTGTAGGCTGTACCACAATTGTAGCCAACAACAGGAAATCAGAGAGGCTACACCTGTGTAGATACTCTAGAAATGCTACTAAGTTTTATATACAGCAGATAAAAGAAAGATAATATTCTGTTAACAAGCAATTGTAGCTTTCAACATAAGTAGACCCAATTATAGCAAATCGGAAGGTCTATAATTGGGTTGATGTCCTAAAAAGGTGTCATTACATTTTAAAGTGCGAGAACTGATGCAGTTTATAGCAGCACAAAACTGACTGACTGTCAGGGGCTGGATTCATCAAACCATTTACCACACGTATGGCTGGCAAGTTTCGCGGTATCTCCGCCCACCCGGTAAATTCGCATTTATCAACCACTTACCGCACCCGTGGTAAGGCCAAAAGTTACCGCGGCTCCGAGCACCCTAAGTGAGTTACCGCAGGCGTGGTAAGTGATTAGACACTGCCGCGGCTCATGTTCGGAGGCGATTTTGACCCTATGTATATTTTTACCTCGTGACGTGCCATACACCATCAGAAGCAGAAAAGTATGCAGATTTAGGATCTGGGCTTATAAAACGATGTGACGAAAATTAGCTGAGTACGAAGGAGTTGAAGGGAAATAAGTGCAAGAAAATGTGTACTCCCTACTCCATTTAACTCTGATTTTCGTATGTGTATTTTTACATTATTGTTACAATTTTATGCTAGTGTGATGCAGAATTTTATCAGGAAGATGATGGTGGTCTCCACTTTTCTTAAAAAATTAATGTTGGGGTCAGGAAACAGGGTGGGAGTGAGGTGTGTGAAGTCGTCGGTTTTGGATGAACTGGGCACACCCGTGCACGGCCTCAGGCCGGCTTCACTTGGAGGGCCTTGGCGACCACTCAATAGTATGTAAGTCTGTGGAACTGTCCACCCATATGATTTTTCTCTGTTTGTTAAAACACTGCAGAGGGAATGTTCTCATCTGTGACAGTCGCTTACCGCCTCAAGTCTCCGATATTCTTGCTGTGGGGCTTCAAGTTGTAGAATTTTACTCTCTGACCTCCTCCACACTCCTCACGACGCCACTCACGCCATTCATCTCGGCAGCTACAGCTTCCCCACGCCCACGCCTATTGCTTGGCTGCATCAGTGAGTCATGATGACAAAGGCCTTGTAATCACCTGCCATCTCTCCCTCACCCCTGTGAAAAGGGCAAAGGCCTCGATCTTCCGCAGGGAAATGGGGCCGCCTTTTCTCCACATGTTCACAACTGACGCAGTGTTGTGATAGCGAGGCACGCTGCTGGCGTTAGCGACGGAAAACTATGAAGGTAACATACAAAAATGTGCAGCATATACATATGCGAGTATATTTTTATTTAAAAAAAATATATATATATATATATATATATATATATATATATATATATATATATATATATATATATATATATATATATATATATCTAGATAGATAGATAGATAGATAGATAGATAGATAGATAGATAGATAGATAGATATAGATATAGATATATAGATATATAAACAAGTACCGTGCGTTAATTAATTCGTGAAAAATATATCATATTGAGGGATTACAACGCTAATTATTTGTTTTGAGGCTGTGTTTACCCTTGTACAATACACATGTCTTGATTTTAAGCTTGTATGTTTGTAAACTGAAAGCTGAAATACAGCATCAAAGCTCGCACATGGTTGGCTACCGAGCCCAACCAATCGTTGCTAGGGTGCGGGTTACCGCGACGTTACCATAGTGTTCCTGAATGACATGTTTGCAAGATGCCGCAGCTGTGGTAGCGCTCCGGTAAATATGAGAGATACCGCAGGCGTGGCTGGTAAGGTTCATGAATCCGGTGTAGCGTGAAAAACAGTAGCCCGTGATAAACTGTTGCCTCCCATCTGCGCATGCGTGGCCCGGCTAAGCCAGTCTGCTCCCAGACTCGGCAGTGCACGGAGGCTTCACGTCTCCCATCACTCAGTCTGATCTTGATCTTGATCTTACAGGTGACACTTTAAAAAAAAATAGCACAGAAACAAACAGTACCCGGCATACATTCTATTCCTTTCTCCTAACATACCACATTCTCTCTAGGAACTCTTTCACTGCCACAATTCTCCTCTCAGTCGTCTCCCCACACAGCCCCAGCAGCAGCAGCAACATTCATTCTCTCCGTCCTTTCAACCACTTCTTTCATTTTACACAGCCCATTTCAAGTAGGATTATTCTCATCTCCATTCTTCAGTCGCTAATACTTCTCACATTCCAGCGCCATGTGATCAACTGTTTCATACTCTCCTCTGTCACACCTCTGGACCTAGATCCAAGAAGCGTTAGCGATCTCGTTAACCGAGATACCAATGTAAACATTCGTTAATGGCATCCAAGAAGCTAAACTATGACGTCACAGCGTGGTTAACTTAACGAGAGCCCCAGACCCTTCGTAAACGTAGCGAAGTTCATCATGATAAACTTATTTATGATTTTTTAGCATTAGATATAGGTTTTAGAGTACACAGCAAATTTAATTATAAAATGATGATCTGTACACACTGCACACGACTAAAATATCAACACAAGCGCTGCCTCGCTGCTGCTTACCTTCACCCCGACCCGTGCCCCGGCCCCCTCCCCGGTAAAGAGTGTCACTGTCACAAGAAAATCTGGCATCTCTATAGGTACCATTGCCAGATAGTCGTATTCAGAGCATCGTATTTACCGGTTTTTGACCCTTAACTATTGCCCAGAAGCACTAAAAATCAATCATTATGACTATAACAATATATGAATCCAGTTATCGGGGCCCAGGAGATAGTTTTTGTGTCGGAAATCGTCAACCATAAGAGGCTGAGGACGACTTGCTGCCAGCTGTAGGCTGCTTCTTCTCCCGTTATACCCCGTAGACATTTTTCCCCATGATGACTGCCTCTCTCTCCTCCACCTCCTCAACCATTGTCAGCAGCTCAGACTCACTGAACCTCGGCCGCCGCATTTTCCTCAGTGGTTCAACCTTTTTCTGGGTAAAAGTACTTTCCTGCCGTGTGTAAGGTGAGGGTTATCGTACTCAGAGCATAGTATTTACCGGTTTCTAACGCCTAAGTTGCCTAACTATTGCCAAGAAACATCAGGATCTAACTCTTTTAACTATAACTATAAACGAGTTTCGTTATTGCAGCCCAGAAGACCGTTTTGGGGTAGGAAGTTGGAAATATAAGCGGCTGAGTACGACAATCTGACAACGTTGGCCGCCACAGCTGAGGAATGCAGCCGTATGATTGGCTGAAATTTTTTCAAATGGCTGTCGAGTCTGATGACATCATCGTGGCGCTTACCCAATCAGTTGGCTTTCTGCAGTAGCGAAGCCCGAGCGATATCGTTAAGTCTCCTCTTTGGATCTGAATTCAGCGATGTCGTCCGGGCCAACGCTCGATAACGATACCGATGTCGGTAAGCAGCCTTCTCTTTGGATCCGGGCCCTGGCACACTCTGCTGCCGGCCTCTGAGAGAGAGAGAGAGAGAGAGGGGGCGGGGCCACTCACGCGCAGATGGGAGGCAACAGTTTATCACGGGCAACTATTTTTCACGCCACATCGGCACAGTGTGAACGGGGCTTAAGATTATATTTCGTTCTCCACCGCCGAGGCAGTGGGATGTTCCGTGAGAGCTCTCCTCAGAGCCTAACCAAGGCAGTGGTTTTCTATCCTCCTTAGTTTATTATACCATCACCACTCTGACCACGACGGTGTGGTGTATTAGTGGTTAATGTACGTTGTTTTGTACTCCACAAATCTGCCTTAACTATATTGCTCAGGGAGTAGGCGAAAAATATTTAATTTATTTAACGAGATAGCCTACTGTTATATTTATTGTGTTTTATATCGCCCAGCATCCAGTGTTTAAATGACCAGTGCTGTATAATATATAAACATCAATAAATGAGTATAACAGTAGGTTATGTCGCAACAAAAGAAAGTATTGATAGCCTACTCTTGAATAAAAAAATAAAAAAATTCTCTCTCTCTCTCTCTCTCTCTCTCTCTCTCTCTCTCTCTCTCTCACACACACACACACACACACACACACACACTTTTTACTTCAACCCTATTAAGGTCTGTTCACACTGTGCCGACTCTTTGCCGCGAGTACCCATGACTCTTGGGTACACGAGGTCTTGGGTGTTAATGTGAAAGGATTGGGCTCGGCTTGAAAGAGGTCTAGAAACGGTCGCCGAATGCGTATGGGCGAAAAAGTATCCCATGCTAAACTTCGACAAGAATCGGCATGGGTCACTTCCGGTTGAGGTTTGAGGGAGGTCGGGGACAGTCTTACAGACTGTCCCCAACATTCTTGACTTGTCCTGAGATCCTCGTGAAGACTGGCGGGTCCATTTTTCAAATTTTTACCGTTGCCTGTCGGCACAGTCGTCGGTGGCGGCTACTTAAGAATAATGAGGGACTGTCGTGACGTCAGTCTTCTTTTAATGAAGGACGTTCGTGACAACTGTCGACTCAGAAATGCAGGTTGAAAGGGTGATTTTGTGATTAACCGAAAAATGCGCCCGCTACAATTTTAAGATACTGAATTTCATCTGCTTGACTATTCAGACAGCCAGATACGGAACAAATAACGTTCCACATTGGTTCAAAACGGAACACCACACATTTCACTCGAATACGGAACGATTCCTTATTTTAGGGAACGGGTGGCAACCCTTGACACAACGAAAAGTCTCGGTCCATTATAGCCTATATACCCCTGGACCCGTGAAGAGTGATATTAAGATGTCTGCGGCCAAATTATCCTTTAAAAATTCTGGGTAGATTTCGGTGACAGTCGGCAAGGCTGCTGCCAATACAGTCGCGAAGACCGTCGGGAAGACCATCGTCCAACTCCTTTGCAGCTGTTGGCCAGTTGGTCTCCCAACCGGTTCACAGACAGTCTGCAAGACTGTTGTCAAGACCGTCTGGGACTGTCGGCCAATCGGTCGACAAAGTCGTGGTTGTTGTAGACATGGCGCCATTTGAAAAAAATACCGTTGAGACTCGTCTTGACACTATTTGGCTGAATGTCCCAGGCAGGCGACGACCGTCGGCAATCCTACTAGCCGACACCAGGACGCACCCAAAAAACTCCCCAATTCTTTGGGAGTGGGAGCCGACTAGTCAAATACAAAAGCCGCTGGGTTGTCGTGACCCGGAGTCAGCACAGTGTGAACGGGGCCTTAGCCATCTTTGTTTTTGTACTAATCCCACAACTATATATGTTTTTTCCCCACAAAATGTTAACATGGGAGAATGTGTGTGTGTGTGAGAGAGAGAGAGAGTAGGTTTGAAGTGCTGTACCATATATAAGAATAATATATGAGTATAATCATAGGTTATCTCGTTATATATGGAAGCTATTAATGGCCTACTCCTGAAAACACACACACACACACACACACACACACACACACACACACACACTTTCATACTTCGACCCTATTCGGGCCCCGCCCAAACTGACTTCATAGCTGAATCGGACTTTTTTTATAGCATCTATGCCTTATCTTTTCTGTCGAGAGCGACGCTCAGCCGTCGAGGCAGACGGCGCCAGTTCGCAGGAGTTTTGTAATCTTGACAATTTTGACCACCTACTACTTTCCTTAGGCTGGGTCCACGCCTAGCCGACTTAGCGTTCCGTCCTGTCCCGTTTGATCCCGACCTAGAAAATTTTGATGATCGTGTTTACGATGCATTGCTACATATCATGAACATAATTACACTAAGACTATACATATTATTATAGATAAAGTAAAATAAAATAATTAATAAACAATATCTGGCTATTTTTTTTTTCTTTTTGCTTCGGTCGTTTGCAACTCCCATTGATTGCTTGCATGAGATTTCAGTTACTGTTTTGAAATTGGTAGTATACCTTTCCGATTATTTTGGTATGTAACTTTACCGATAAGGAAAATAGTAGGTGATTGAAATTGCCAAAATAATCTCTTGCAGCCTAATCGTTCCTTATGATTTATAGTCCGACACAAATATGAAGTCAGTTTGGGCCATACCATTCTCTTCACATCTCTCCTGCATCACCCCCTCTACATCACTTTATCCCTTATAGGTCATCTACGTAATAGTTGAAATTGTATACCAAATATTCTGAATACATTGAATAAAATTTGGCAGCGTCGGTTTGGCCAGTAAACTCCCCCTTCAACCTGACTTCATAGATGAGTCGGATTTTTTTTATAGCATCGAAGTCTCATATCTTGTGTCGAAAGTGACGCTCACCCGTCATGACGGACGGCGCTAGTTGGCAGGAATTTTGTAATCTTAGCAATTTTGACCACCTACTATTTTCCTTAAGCTCCGGTCACACATAGCCGAAAAAGCGACCGAATGCAGGCCGAAACTGATCCTGCCTCGATTCGGGGCCATTCAGCCTAGAATGTCTGATTTCGGGTTACTGTTTGATCGCTATCGCCGACATTAAAACGAAGAACACGAATACAAACCGAATGCAAACCGACTGGAAATATAATGCAAACCGAATGCGCACAGATTGTTTCCCGAATTTCCAGATTTCAATTTTAACCGTCATTTTCTTCGGTACAGCATCGGTGATGTGTCGGCAATTGTTTACCGATGGTGTTCCGATAACATCACGAATGCTTTCACGCACACCTGCAGGTATATATATTGGGGACCAGAGCACAATGGACCTCAGTATATTAGGGAACAGCCACCGACCAGGGCACAATGAACCTCACGGACGTGATCCCGAGTGATGTTAACAAGCAGGCAGTGCTTCTGTGGAACAAAGCTCAAACAGTCACCCTGCATGATTTTTTTTTTTTTACAACAAAGGAGACAGCTCAAGGGCACAAAAAGGTAAACAATAATAAAAAAAAAGCCCGCTACTCGCTGCTCACAAAAATAATCCAAAGAGGTGGCCGAAAGAGAGGTCAATTTCGGCAGGAGAGGTGTCCTGATACCCTTCTCTTGAAAGAGCTCAAGTCGTAGGCAGGAGGAAATACAGAAGAAGGAAGATTGTTCCAGAGTTTACCAGCGTGAGGGATGAAAGAGTGAAGATGCTGGTTAACTCTTGCATAAGGGGTTTGGACAGTATAGGGATGAGCATGAGTAGAAAGTCGCGTGCAGCGGGGCCGCTGGAGGGGGGGAGGCATGCAGTTAGCAAGTTCAGAAGAGCAGTCAGCATGAACATATCGATAGAAGATAGAAAGAGAGGCAACATGGCGGCGGAAATTAAGAGGTAGAAGACTATCAGTAAGAGGAGGAGAGCTGATGAGACGAAGAGCCTTAGACTCCACTCTGTCCAAGAGAGCTGTGTGAGTGGAGCCCCCCCACACGTGAGATGCATACTCCATACGAGGGCGGACAATGCCCCTGTATATGGATAGCAATTGTGCGGGGGAGAAGAACTGGCGGAGACGATACAGAACGCCCAACCTCGAGGAAGCTGATTTAGTGAGAGACGAGATGTGAAGTTTCCAGTTAAGATTTTGAGTTAAGGATAGACCGAGGATGTTTAGTGTTGAAGATGGTGACAGCTGAGTGTTGTTGAAGAATAGGGGATAGGTGTTTGGAAGATTGTGTCGAGTTGATAGGTGGAGAAATTGGGTTTTTGAGGCATTGAAGGACACAAGGTTCCTTTTACCCCAATCGGAAATGATAGTAAGGTCTGAGGTTAAGCGTTCTGCAGCCTCCAGCCTGGAGTCATGTAATTCCTGTTGAGAGTTTCTTCTGTTGAAAGAAGTTGAATAATGCAGAGTGGAGTCATCAGCGTAGGAGTGGATAGGACAGTTTGTTATGGAAAGATCATTGATGAATAACAGGAAGAGAGTGGGTGATAGGACAGAGCCCTGTGGAACACCACTGTTAATAGGTTTATGAGAAGAAAAGTGACCGTCTACCACAGCAGAGATAGAACGGCCGGAAAGGAAACTGGTGATAAAGGAACAGAGAGAAGGATAGAATCCGAAAGGGGGCAGTTTAGAAAGCAAAGACTTGTGCCAGACTCTATCGAGGGCTTTCGATATGTCTAGTGCAACTGAGAAAGTTTCACCGAAACGGCTAAGAGAGGATGACCAAGAATCAGTTAAGAGAGCAAGAAGATCGCCAGTAGAACGCCCCTTGCGGAACCCATAGACAAAAATATAACTCAAATGTACATGGAAGAAAAGGAAGAAAAACAGAAAAAAAATGACAAGACTGAAGAAGAGACCATGTTGGACACGTGGCTGATTTCAACGACGAAAGCACTTCGGCTAATGGGAAAACCTTCTGTAAGAGCACATATTGGACGACAAGACATCCTCCCGCAATTTCCTGGGCATGGATGAGGATTCTTCACTGAACTGCTAGAAAAAAGCGTCCTCATATCCAGAGGCAGTACACGTTCTGGCGGGAACCCTTGGAGCCAGGTTTGAGGCTTTCCATTACCTAAGGTACTTGGCCACCTGGGACAGCTACCGTAGATGTGTTCAGAGTTCCTCCCAACACTAGTTCTGTGATTGTGTGTGAGCCGTGTGAGGCCATCATCGCAGAGTACATTAACGAGGTGATGGTTTGCCCATCGACATCCGGGGGATGGAGAAAAGTTGCGGAAGGCTTCTCAAGAAGGTGGAATTTCCATCACACCATTGGCGCGATAGACGGCAAGCACATTGCCATACATCCCCCCAACCATAGTGGCTCCTACTACTTCAACTACAAAGGAATTCACTCTCTAGTCCTGCTTGCTTTGGTGGACAGTGATTACAAATTTTTGTATGCAGATGTTGGGGCAAATGGGGCTAGCTGCGATGCACAGGTGTTTAACTACTCAGCTATGAAGGAGGCCCTAGAAAACAACACAATTGGGATGCCTCCGAGAGAACCCCTGGAGAATGAAGAACGGCCGCTTCCCTACTTCATCATTGGAGATGATGCGTTTGCCTTCCGTGAATGGTTGATGAAGCCCTTCCCCCTTCGAGGTCTGTTCCGCGAGGAGAGAATCTACAACTCCCGTTCTCCAGAGTAAGACGAGTGATTGAGAACGCCTTCGGTATCTTCGCGAACAGGTAAAAAAAATACTCAACTTACATGTGTTCCATGTGTCGTTTTTATTGATAAAGATTTTTGGTATGTTGGAATAGAAGTCAGTGTTGCTAGTGGCCATGTAAACAATGTGTATGTAATGCGAATTTTATGTTAGTGTCAAGTGTTTTTCGTTATCTTATTTGATTATTTTTCTTTGCAGATTTCGGTGCCTCCTGACGATCATGCAACTGCTGCCGAGGGGGAGTGGAAGCGGCAGTATTAGCCTCCTGTTGCCTCCACAATCTCTTGAGGGAACACAGCCCGGCGTACTGCATTGCGAAAGCGGATGTTGAGGACCCTGTCACGCACGAGGTTACCCAGGCTGTTTGGCGCAGGGAACAAAGTCAACTTGCTGCAATGGATCCTCTGGTGAACCCGAAATCTCTGGTGGCAACCAAGAACATCCGTAACTACCTGATGGCGTGCTACAACTCACTTGAAGGAAGCGTTCATTGGCAGGACAGGATGGTGGACAACTAGGGCTCCAATTGATACATACTCGATTTGTATCGGATGTCAGGTTTCAGAGATTCGCGGATGCGGATGTGTATGCGGATGTCATATGTACATATTTTGCGGATGCGGATATCAGTTTTTACCAAATTGTGGATGTGGATGGGGATGCGGATATGAATTTATAACACCCTCACGGATGTGGAGCGGATGCGGATGTGTTCAGGATTTTGGTAATTCACCATATAGTATATAGTGAATTACCAAAATCCTGAACACGTGGTAATTACACTTCCGCTGTGAAAAATCCGCTTCATCGTTAACTCTGCCCATACGCCCGCTACACCACCGGGCACACGCCGCAACACGACAACATTCGTGCGATAAGAAGTGCTCAGCGCTGCCAGTGCATATTTTTCAGTCTTATTTTTTTTTTGTATAATTACACAATCTATAGTTAATGACGAAGCACTGAAATCTTTCTTGTGGAGTTTAAGAGGGAGTAGGGTCTACATACACATTACACAGACACGCATAATGCATGTATATATTATTTACAAACACAAATACGTACATACACATACACATACATTCTCAGCCACCAAACGTGGGCATTCCGCAAATAGCGGACTAACAAAAAAATTGTGGAATAGAGTTAGCGAAAAACTTCAAAAATTAGCGGATTTGCAGGTAGCGGAATGCCGAAATTATAGTCCGCTAACGCAAACTTTAAAAAACGCCAACAATGAAGTTTCCGGGAAATTCAAGAATTAGTCGGGTACAGATATGGTTTGACCCTCAAAAAATCAATACAAAAGGTTTTTCAACGGATTTCGGTAGTATTTGTCACCAGAAATAACATGCAAAAAATCTAAGAATTTGGCAGTTCAGAAAATTGATTTTTGCAAGATGGCGTCCAAGATGGCCGATGTTATCTATTAATATATGTAACTCTGCTATTATACGGAATATAAACGTCATTTTTGTGTCTACACCCATGTTTTGAGGGTCTACGAATCAGTTAACACCATTAACAATATTGTAGTATCAATAGAAAACCTCACAAATTAAAAGTGTTGGTGTGTAACCCATTTCTAATCTTACTAAGTTTGCTTTTCAGGTCGGACAGTGAATTCGAGCAGCAGCGACCCACAAGTTTGTCCTATCTGCAGCAAGCCTCAATAAGATGGTGATAGCTGATATGATGGATGAAGACACTGAATTCGCAGCTCTGGTAGTAAAAGCTGAGGATATTTACTCGTAGTTAATGAAAGGTAAGAAGCAATTGAAGAGCACCATCACATCTAATATGTTGGCCACAATCAAACAGAACATTGATGAAAGGAAGGTGGAACTCCAAGACAGATCAATAACAAGTCAATTGTGGCTGAACTATCAGAAATGTTATAGGTTGCCAGATAGCTAATTAAGGCAGATCACACAGGATCTTGGTCATTGCATTTGCGGGCTGTTGCTGACAGTCTACCCATTTTTGCTGCAGCTGAACACTTCAACTTCAACTACCTAAAGTCTGCATATTTCTATCTTGAAGAAATGAGTGAACTTGAGACAAAGCATACAGATGTATTCAAGAAATTCAACGATGGCTCTCATGTTATTCGACGTACCAATAAGTTCTGGGCAGGCCTTAGCTGTGATCTTGTAATAGAACAAACACTGATGAGATCTCTGAAAAGTATTGGTGGTCTAACACATGGGAGCGGAATGAATGAAGAGCAGCAATCTCTTTGGATAATGGCCATGGCTATCACATCCGAGTACCTCAGTTTGATGCAGGACTTCACTGGTATCTCGTTCACAACTAGTGAGCAGCACAAAGAGTCAACTGAAGCCAGAATGGAGAGAGATGCAACTGACCTCTTGAAGATCATTTCAAAGCTCAACAGCTGGACACATTTGCTTCAGACCCTTCATTGAGAAATTTGCCACTGGTGTAGTAGCTGCATCAGATGTGAATGTGCACGAGCATGAATATGTTGGGAAAAAGATTGGCCAGCCAGTTTTCACATGTTCCTTCAAACGCAAAGACAAAGACAAAACCCTTGGAGACATGTCATCTGTCAGAATTAGTCCTGAGCAAACCATTGACTCTGCGCTACTCTTTCAGCAGTTTCTTGTGGTGTCAAAGACAGGAGATGTTTCCCTTCAAGAGGTGATGAAAAGTCCATTTCCTCCTGCGATGTTTGAGGCTCCCAGTATTTTCCGAAATGCTGACAAAGCTTAACTAGCTCACGCAATCCATGACCATTGTTCAAACGCTTCAAATGAAGACATGGTGGATGCTGTTCCTAAAACAGACCATTATGTCCTTGACGGAGGATCGTTGCTGCATCGTTTACCATGGAAGTCTGGGAACAGTTACAGTGATATAACACGATCATATGATGAATTCAACATCCATCAATATGGTACTGCAACAGTTGTCTTTGATGGGTATGACAGTGGTCCATCTATCAAGGACAATACACACAAACGACGTGGCCAAAGTGTTCAGCCAGTAGTCAGTTTCACGGCAGAGTCAGAATTCTGTGGGAAAAAGGAAGAATTTATCTTCAGAACTTCAAATAAACAACAAATCATCTACCTCATCAGTGATGAATTGATGAAAAATGGCTGCAATGTCATTCACGCACCAGGAGATGCAGACGTACATATTGTTAAAGCTGCTGTAACATCATCGATTCATCAATCCACTACTCTGATTGGAGAAGACACTGACCTCTTGATGTCGCTACTCCATTGTGCATATGTCGACAAAGAACTGTATTTTCGTTCACACAATGCATCGAAGACAAGAAGGGTATACACTATTCACCAAATGAAGATAATCCTCAGCCAAGAGGTTTGCTCGCACCTCCTCTTCCTTCACGCATTTACAGTTTTACTGGATGTGATTCTTCTTCCAGGATTTTCAGTATTGGAAAGAAATCCACTTTCCAGAAGCTGGTCAAAGGGAACCTAGTCCTGAAATCATGTGCAAGTTCATTCATACTCCCCAGGCAGTCAAAAGAGGTGATAGCAGATCAAGGTGCAAAGGCTATGGGTGCATTGTTTGGAGGCAACTGTGGAGACCCTGCCAGAGATGCGATACCATGTCTTCGTCAATAAGTTAGTATCTGCCAAATCCTTTGTAACTTCCGAACGTTTCCCTCCCACTGTGTCTTCAACGAAATTGCACTCTCTGAGAACATGCTATCAGATTATGGTTTGGATAGGGTGCGAAGAAGACATGACTGGGGCTGGATACTAGAGGCCAACAATTTAGTGCCAGTTATGTCAGATATGGATGCTGCCCCAGCCAATCTCCTTAAGATAATTCATTGTAACTGCTCAACTGGCTGTAGAACAGCGCGCTGCAGCTGTCGAAGTTACGGACTGCCATGTCAGCAAGTTTGTGGACCGTGCCAACTGGACACATGCAACAATCCGTACAACAGCTTAACAGATGAAGAAACGGACTAAACGTGAATATACTGAAATGTCGATTTTTTTTTTCTTATTATTCCATATGAGCCATATATTATGGCAAGGAGTTGAATCCGCTTTACATTATTGTCAATAATGAGCAATGGTAACATGTCTAATGACTGAATGTGGGCCATCTTTGACACCATACTGGAATTTATATGATTTTTCATCACTGAGGGATGTTTATTCTTTGTTTCAGTGGATTGCTTGACCCTTAAAATCTCTGTTTCAACATAAGAACTACTCATTTACATTCACTCATGACGCATTAATGGTATATTTTCAAAGTTAACAGCGGCCATATTGGATTTTATGGTTTTATATACACTTATTGATGTTTATAATTGTTTCATTTTATTCCCGGACCCCTAAAACATTGGTTTAGACACAAACATCCTGCAAAAACGATGTATAATGACTGATTTATGGCATTTTCTAAATAATGCGCCATCTTGGACGCCATCTTGAAAAAAAAAACTTTCTGGGGTTGGAATTTCTTAGATTTTTAGTATGTTATTCCGGGGGTTCAATACTACCTAAAACCATTAAAAAACCTTTTGTATCAATTTGTTGAAGGTTAAGGTGTTTTTTTCTATAATCTACACCCGACTAAATATTCTTGAAAGTGGAGAAACTTCTAGGTTAGGATGGCCAGACGTACCCGGATTTTCCGGGACTACCCGGATTTTAATGGTTCGTCCCGGAAATAAAATTGTCCCGGAAATGTCCCGCATTTCATGCACTGTCCCGGATTTTTTTTTCTTTTTATTTATTTATTAAAGCGTCCTGAACTTTACTTCAAGTACAACACCCCTCTGTCCCCTCCTCCGTAGCTGTGGAGAGATTGTTCAGCTTGGGTTCTAATGTCCTCAGGCCCAAGAGGTCATCCCTGACTCATGATAACTTTGAGAAGCTGGTGTTTGCCAATATAAATACAGTAAGACTAGACATATAACTATGAAGAAATTAAAATTGTATAATTAATAAACATTATCATGTTATTTTTTCTTCAACGATTGTAACCCATTGATTGCTCGCAATGAGTTTTCACTAACTGTTTTGAAAGTAGTAGTACCTTGGCCTCCACATCCCGAAAGAGATTGCAGCAAAGTCATGACGGACCGCTGGTCATGGCTGGAACCTCATCACACACATACCATCAAGAGGAGGGACGCAGCCTCAGACGACCACCCAGGACCCAGTCACTGATGCATAGACAGTACCACCAATGGGAGGAGATTGCTTATTAGTTTCCACGTCGTCCTGGGATCGAACTCGGACCTGTCGATTGTGAGTCAAGCGCGTTAGATACTGTATTTTGCTGTTCGCAGTATGTTTTTTTTTTTTTTTTTTTTTTTACGTCGCGGCCTATTGCGCCGGTAGGCTTCTTCCTGGTGGGGCCTGATGGTCGGCCCAAGGCTTCTTCCCGGTGGGGCCTGATGGTCACCCCAGCCCGTTCTGGCGCAGGCGGAGTGTTTATAGTGGCGCCATCCATTGGCTCATGCTGCCCCCCGGAACTCATCTTTGAGCCTCTCTTTGGAGAGGTTATCTAGAATCCGGGTTGATGGGGTGGTCTTCAAGCAAGCATGTGGGTAGTCTTAGGCCACTCGGCGGTGACTGAAAAAACCTCAGCTGTGCGGCAGCCAGGATTCGAACCCGCGTCCCTCCTGGAGCTCCTGAACGCGGGGCTGTCACGCTAACCACTCAGCCACCGCCTCCCCCTAAAACAGTAAGTGTGTGTGTGTGTGTGTGTGTGTGTGTGTGTGTGTATCTCTCTCTCTCTCTCTCTCTCTCTCTCTCTCTCTCTCTCTCTCTCTCTCTCTCTCTCTCTCTCTCTCTCTCTCTGGGCCGGTTTTACAGTCGTTTCGGGAGCGGCAAAACGAAAACGTTCACCAGGTTCGTTGGCTGGCGCACGAGACCCGGGCGCCGGTCTCAGAACACTGTGCCGACTCCGGGCCACGACTACCAACGACTCTAGGGTGCACGAGGTCTTTGTTGTTCATGTGAAAGGGTCGGGCATGTCTTGAAAGAGGTCTTGTGATTGTTGCCGAATGCTGCGCCGACGTCGTGACGCGAGTCTGGAGTCGTGAGGGTTAGCACGACATGCTGGCAACTAGTTGGCCGAATGTCCCAGACAGTCGGCAAGACACCAAGACCCCAATAAAACCTCCCCACCCTTCTTGGAGCGTGGGAACCAACTTGTCAAATGCAGAAGTCGCGGGGTTGTCATGGGCCAGAGTCGGTACAGTGTGAATGGGGCTTTACACTCACAGATTTACGCTCCCCATCCACGGCAGCGGCGGGCAGCCACCAACCTAAATCGTCGGCAATATTGATATACCACGGCGCCCGAGGTTGGCAAGCGTGAGCATGAAAACGTAAACAAAGTCACGTGATTTCTCGGCGCGCACAAGAACTCTGCAGCGGCCACAGTTGTTTTTTTCTCGAGAGAAATCATGATTTAAGTATTACCTTGTCTGTTAGTAGTGTGTTGGCATACCTCAAAGCTGCGTGTGGCCTCTGTTTGTCCACCTCACTTGTTCTTGAGTGGGTAATAATAATAATGACTGGGCCAGTGTGACATTTCTGCTACCCACAGTTTATCTTCCCAAAGTTTTCCTAGATACTCATTAGTTAGTCAGCCCAAAAGGGCGCATGAACAGCTGGGTGAGTTGCTTCTCGACTGACCAAACTGAGATTCGTACACGACACACGGATTTGCTGCTGAACATGCTAACCAATGCACCAGTGTTTCTTTTTATTCCTCTCCTGGGCATTTTTGACGTGCAGCCCTCCCAGCTGTTTATTCTCCCTTTCAGTGTGATAAAAAAGGGGGAGTAGAGGATAAAACACCCCAATGACAAATATTTACAAATTCTTTGGTAAATAGTTTAGCTCTGCCACTTCAAAATATCATGTACTCTTCCAGGCTGTGGGTAAGGGGCAAAAATACATGCTCTTTAACCATAATATGAAGGTGGCCGAAGTGATAGCGTACTAGACCCACATTCGCCGCGTGATGGACGACGCGGGTTCGAATCCTCACGTTACCACTCGGATTTTTCGGTCACCGCCGAGTGGCTTAAAACTACCCACATGCTGTCCTGAAGACCACCCATCAACCCGGACTCTAGAGGAAGCCGTCCAAGCGAATCAAGTACGAGTTCCGGGAGGCAGCATGAGCCAATGCAAGATGGCGCCACTATAAACACTCGCCTGCGCCAGAACGGGCTGGGCCGACCATCAGGCCCCACCTGGAAGAAGCCTTGGGCCGACCATCAGGCCCCACCGGGAAGATGCCTACCGGCGCAATAGGCAACAACGTAAAAAAAAAAACAAAAAAAAAACTAAGCAGACGTAACATAACCAAACCTAACCACTGCAGTCGCCTCCCCGATGCACCAACAATACTGGCGACGTTATGTTAGGTTTGCTTAGATTAGTTAGTCTTCTTTATTACTCCTATTGAATTACTTATTTGTATATTTTCTTCAAATTATAATGGTATTGAGTATTTTGAATATGAAAACAGTAAGAAATAAAGCAGGGGGAATTGTTTCTTAACTCAAAGGAATGGACATTTGGGAGAACCTTTGGAGAGTAAACTGATAACTCTACTGTCACACTTGCCATGTCCCAGGATAATTAGTTCTTACCAACAACCACCTCTTGGGCCAATAATATTGAGATGAGTACTGAGGCCACATGCAGCTATAGCATATGTCCCCAACTTTACCTTTATTAATTTAGCATGGGGTAAAGAATTTATCGTTATTTCATATTAATAATTTATTGATAATATAGTTTTATTTAGCTTTAGTACGAGTGATGAAAAATGATTACAAAGTCTAATAATTTATTTTTCTATGTTGAAAATACAAGTAAAATTATTACCAAATAAAGATTTTCTTACAGCAAAAGGTCTTTTATGGTATATGTAACGTGACTGCTCTTTGATGCTATAAATAGACACAGTCACCACAGGACAGCCCCAGGGCTTTGTCCTGGTGCAGAAATAGCGGATGATCCTGTCACCATTCTCCATCCATTCCATCTGGCCTGTACGGTGCTCTTTTCTTCTCTTCTATAGCACACGTTCCAATGCTTTGGACTGTTAAGCCCCAGTATATGAACTTATCTACCTTTGATAACCCCATTCACTGAAACCTCACAGTCCATCTCCACAGGGCTCACTCACATGTACTCAGTCTCGGTCCTGCTGATTTTCATCCCTCTTCTACAGTCCATACCTCCACCTCTAGTTAATTTTCAGTTTCTTCATTGCTTTCACTATATATCACAATGTCATCCACAAATATCATGGTCCACGGAGACTACTGCCTGACCTTATCCGTCAGCCTGTCCATCACTACTGAGAATGAGCGGACTGATCCTTGGTGTAGTTTAATCTTGACCCTGAAACTCTCCGTAACTCCTGCCATACCACCAACATAAACCTTTTCAGACACATGGTGTGCTTTCTCTGATAGAGGAAATTATATGTAGGAAGGGTACCATACATATCAGTTGACAAACTTCTCCAATAGCCCTGCTACCTGATGGCTACAATTTATATGCAATCGGCTATGGTGAGCAGGAATTTTTTTTGTTTTTTTTTTTTATTTTACGTCTTGGCCTAATGCGCCGGCAGGCTTCTTCCCGGTGGATCATGATGGTCGGTCCAAGGCTTCATCCCGAGGGGTCCTGATGGTCGGCCCAGCCCGTTCTGGCGCAGGCGAGTGTTTATAGTGGCGCCATCTTGCATTGGCTCATGCTGCCCTCCCGAAGGTCATCTTTAATCCTAGAATCTAGAGTCCGGGTTGATAGGTGGTCTTCTGGACACCATGTGGGTAGTTTTAAGCCACTCGGCGGCGGCTGAAAAATCCCAGCTTGGTGGCACCGGTCGGGGATTGAACTCGCGTCCTCCTGAACGTGGGGCCGTCTCGCTATCTGTTCAGCCACCGCCTCCCCAAATTGCTTGTGGCTAGGTATTTCACTGTGACAAGCATCTTAAGATTCAGAAAAATTCAACATCCTGTAGGAGAAACATGCAAAAAGTATTAGTATAAAAAGATGCCGTCATGTTGAAATTAGGATAAAAGTAAATTATAGTTGGGTGTGCAGAAAACAAGTGAACTGAGAAAGAGACAAGCTGGAATTTTTCTAAAGAAGTACAATATAACAGTGACTGAGGTACAAAGTGATGAATGGAAGAACAAAATGTAATGCTAATAAAGATTTTGGCCTGACCTGAGTGGTGTATTTCAGAGACAATGACTTCATTTCTTGGTAAACTATGATGCTTTATCGTCGCCCCAGAAAACAACGTCAAGAACAATGGAACGAAATATTTACAGAATAACAACATAGCCATTTCATCTTATTACTGTGGAAACTTGTGCTGTGAAGTAGCTGTAAGGGCAAATGACACCATCTTAGAGCTGCAGCTCAACATTAGAATAGTAACCTTTCACTGCTAAGAATAATATTATATTGCTGCTAAAATAAACTATGGCGACTTAATAGACTGAGAATTATGTGTGATTCCACGGAACTAAGCAAACCTAATAAATAGTAACCTAATGCCCTTTAACTAATAATCTATTAGAGCTGAAATAATTACCTTTCTCTATAAGACAGTAGCCTATCACCTCTTATCTAGTTATTCATAACACAAACAGTAGTACTGATTACCACATGAAAATATAACAGAACTAAAGTGGTGTCCACCCGTGATGGGTGTAATTCTATAGTTTTCGTTTTCTCTACCCCTCTGCTATGCATAGAACCATTATACCTTGAATGTTTTTTGGGTGGCTGTCTTTCATATTCATAATATTTCATAATATATTTCATGTTGAATGACTGCCACTACATCCACAGGTATATGCAATGGTTTGTTCACCCTGTCAGCACACCCATATGAGCCACGAAGACAACTACAGACAACTTTTCAAAAAGAAATGTCAATAGATAAATATAACTCTAAATATACTTATCGAAAATATCCATTGCTTTGGCTGAGACGACAGACTCTGTTGTGTTGGGGTGTACGATACGCTGCCCAATAAAACGCTTGTAAAACACAAATAAAGGTGTTTTGAATAATTATTTGAGTTATATATGAGTTCTGCATGCTAGGTATGTCATATCATTGCGGATTTACATCATGGTGGTGGGTGGATTCTGTCCAAGTGAGGCGTGAGTGTCCTGTACCTCCCAAAGCTCTGTCCTCTTCTTTTTCTTTTGTGGTGGTACTCCTCCCTCTTTATTCTTGTTTTTTTCCGCCCATTCACAGCGAGTGGGGTTTTGTAGTTTGGCCACAGTGAAGTGCCTCTCATTCCCCAACTACAATGCTCGCCTTCATCTGGGGGCACTTCCCAGTCTTTCTGTTCCCAGGGTCCTGCCTATCCCATGCTGAGCTGACAAGGCATTGTGCTGTATGATGGCGGCTGGATCCTGTTGTTCTCTGCCATCATCTTGTCCGCTTTTTATGCATGTTGCTTCTAGTCCGGAGCAGACCTTAAGTGGTCGGGGGCGCGAAGAATGTCTCCGTATCTGTTGTTGTTTTCTTTATAAATGAGTTTTCTTTTATTGTTGTTATCTTTTTACGTCTTTGTTGTTGTTGAGGGGATTTTTCTATCAGCTTTACTTGTATTTATTTATTATGTTGGCCGGGTGATATTGAAAGTAATCCTGGCCCACGCCGACAACCTGCTAAAAGTTGCCGTGTCCTTTACTCCAACATTCGTGGGCTTCATAAGAATTTGAAGTAACTTACAATGGCTGCTGTCAACCATGCCAGTTGCTGAGATAATTATGTTGCTCTTAAAGCTGATGCTCAGAGGATCTTTAATGCTGCTGACGCTCCTTATAATTCTCATATACAGGAGGTTCTTGCAGGAACTACTCAGCCACACAAATGGTGGGCTTCTCTTAAATCCTCCTTGTTTGGTGTCGATTCTAGCATGCCTCCATTACGCGAGTCTGATGGTTCAATGTCCTTTGATCCTTTAAGAAAGGCTAATTTACTTTCTGATAGTTTTAGTAACAAACAGTGTGATGATGAATTATCCCTACCTTTGACTTGTTTCCCTTTTCCAAAACTTAGCTCAGTTGCATTTAGATCCAGTGAATTGAAAAAGTACCTTCTAGATCTTGATACTCGTATATATGGTGAGACGGACCCAGATGTTTGGTTTCCTCTATTCTTTAAGAAGATTGCTACGTTCTTAGCACCAAAACTTGCTGTAGTAATTAAGTTACTGCTGAAGGCTAGTAGTTTTCCTTCTTGTTGGCGCAAGGCCAACATCACCCCCATCCTGAAGGGAGCCTCAGCTTCAACTTTTCCTACTGAATTCCGCCCAATTTATATTACTCCTATCCTCTCTAATATCTTTAAGAGGCTTTTGCGTAAACGGCTTTCCATATACAGTGATAAATTCAATCAGTTACCTGATTCTCAGTTCGGATTCCGTAAGGGTTTGGGAACATGTGACGCTCTCTTGACGCTGCAGTCTTCTTTGGATCGTGGGCATGAGTCTCGAGTTGTTGGTATTGATTTTCGTTCTGCTTTTGATGTTGTGAATCATAGGGCTTTAATTTATAAACTACAACTCCTTGGTATTGGTGGAAGTCTTCTCAGTATTTTTGCATAATTTTTAACTAATCGATTACAGTGTGTGGTTGTTGATGGTGCCTGCTCTGCTTATCTGCCTGTTGTTTCTGGTGTTCCTCAGGGCGGTGTCCTTGGACCTTTATTTTTTAAGATTTTTATTTCTGACTTGGGCATTAACCTCGAAAATAAGCTTATTTCATGTGCTGATGATACGACTCTATACTCCTCTGTTCACTCTCCCAGCAACAGAGGTGAAGTTGCTGCATCTCTGAATAGGGACTTGGCAATGATCACCGATTGGTATCAACTTAGGGGCATGAAGCTTAATGCCAATAAAACGCATCCCATTACCATCAGTAGATCCCGTACCTTGAATCCACCTCATCCTTGTTTGCATATTTTTCGTGAACATATTAAGGATGTATCTACACTGGTATTCGTATTTTGGGAGTCATTCTTGATTCTAAACTGACATTTCAAAAGCACAGTGCGTAGGCGGTGGCTGATTGGTTAGCGTGCGGGCCCAGCATTCACGGCGCCATGGACTACGTCGGTTCGAGTCCCCACGCTACCACCTGGGATTTTTCAGTCACCGCCGAGTGGCCATGCTGTCCAGAAAACCACCCATCAACCCGGAATCTAGGAGAAACCGTCCAAGTGAATCAAGAATGAGTTCCGGGGATCAGCATGAGCCAAGCATAACTGGCGCCACTATAAAAATTGCCTGCGCCATAACGGGCTAGGGTCGACCACCAGGCCCCTGAAGAAAGCCCACCGGCGCTACAAGCCGAGATGTAAAAACAAAAAACAAAAAAACATCCGTTCCATGTCTTCCCCTATTGCACAGAAGACGGGCTTACTTCGAAAGTGCTTCAAAATATTTGCTTGTGACTCAACTGCAATCAAATCTTTTTATGCATTCATGTTGCCCCACTTTGAATACTGTGCTCCTGTTTGGATGTCTGCTGCCAATTGCCATTTCAAGTTACTTAACAGAACTATCAGTTCAAGTAAATTTATTTATTAAGCACTTGTTCTTGATCTTGATAATCAGCGTCAAGTTTGTGCCCTTAGCATTTTATTTAAAGTTTTTAAGAATAATCGGCATCCCTTACACAATGCTTTGCCTGATCCTTTTACTCCTGCCCGGGTCACGAGGTTTGCTCTCAGTCAAAACGACCTTGCTTTTAATCCTATGAATTTTTGTATGACTCAATTCTCACGATGTTTTACTCCGTCGTTGACAAGTTTATGGAATCAGTTACCCAGTAATACTGTCTTTTCTGCAGACATTTTTACATTTAAGTCTCGTGTGAATGTCTTTTTGAAACAGTAGTTTTATTATTCCTCCTTTTGGCTTTGACCGGCCAGTCTCTTAACTAATCGTTACCTTTGCTTTTCTTCAGTACCTTTTGGTATTTTAAGTGGTTCAACTTGTTGTATCTCCACCCTGAAGGAAGACTAAGGTAGTTTATAATAATAATAAAAATAATAATAATAATAATAATAATAATAATAATAATAATAATAACAATAATAATATGCTTTGGATTTATTGGTTACAAATCTCGTTTTCGTTACCTCAACAGCTCCCCAAATCTCCTTATCAAAACCCCAATTGTTCGTTAGCGAGCGACCGAAAAGCAGTGGCCGAAAGCGACAGTAAGATCCGATCGCGCGCGGAAGGCTTTCGTTCGCTGGCTTTAGCAACGAAAACGAGTGACTGTAAAACCGTCTCTCTCTCTCTCTCTCTCTCTCTCTCTCTCTCTCTCTCTCTCTCTCTCTCTCTCTCTCTCTCTCTCTCTCTCTCTCTCTCTCTCTCTCTCTCTCTCTTTGTGTGTGTATATATATATATATATATATATATATATATATATATATATATATATATATATATATATATATATATATATATATATATATATATATATATATATATATATATATATATATATATTTATATATATATATATATATATATATATATATATATATATATATATATATATATATCTATATATATATCTATATCTCTCTCTCTCTCTCTCTCGATATATATATATATATATATATATATATATATATATATATATATATATATATATATATATATATCTCTATATATATATCTCTCTCTCTCTCTCTCTCTCTCTCTCTCTCTCTCTCTCTCTCTCTCTCTCTCTCTCTCTCTCTCCAAAATTACTCAAAGAAATATCAAGAGAGATAGTCAGACCTTTAACAATGCTCTTTAATATGTCTTTGCACCATGGTATCGTTCCTAGTGATTGGAAAATGGCTAACGTAACACCCATTTTCAATAAAGGCGATCGAAAATTACCGGATAATTGCAGGCCAATCAGCTTAACTTCAATTATTGGTAAATTATTTGAGACAATTATTCGAGATATAGTAGTTAACTACCTAGAGTGTAATTCGCTAATCGTGGACTCGCAACATGGTTTCCGTAACAACAGATCTTGTTTGTCGAATTTATTAATGTTCTATAACGAGCTTTTTGCAGTCTATGATGTTTCTAAATCACTTGATATTATTTATTTGGACTTCCAGAAGGCGTTTGATAAAGTCCCACACTACAAGTTGCTTCATAAAATCAAGGAAATAGGTATCGGGGGTAAGCTTCACGAATGGATCAAGCACTGGCTAAGCAATAGAAAGCAAAGAATTGTACTCTGAGTGGATGCCAGTCACAAGTGATGTCCCCCAAGGCTCTGTCCTTGGACCCGTTCTCTTCGTCATTTACATCAACGACATTAACCTTGGTCTCAATAATTTCATTAGTAAATTTGCGGACGACACGAAAATCGGCAATGCGGTACCTACGGAATGTGACAGGCGGAGCCTACAAGAAGATTTGCGTAAAAGATCAGATTGGTCAATAAAATGGGAAATGACTTTTAATATAAACAAGTGCCAGATTCTGCAGGTTGGATCTAGAAATATAAAGAAGGACTGTGAAATGTGCGGCGTTAAAATTAAAAGCGTTCACTCGATCAAAGATCTTGGCGTTACAGTCGCGTCTAACCTCATGTTTTCCCAGCAGTGCAACGAGTTCGTTAAAAAAGCAAACAGGATGATGAGTTTGATTAAGAGAAATTTTTCATTAAAAAATCAAGATGTTATTTTACCTTTGTATAATAGTTTCGTCAGACCTCATTTTGAGTATGCCGTGCAGTTTTGGTCTCCCCACCATGCGAAAGACATTGCAAAATTAGAAGGTGTTCAGCGTAGAGCAGCCAAGATGATTCCTTCATTACAAAACAAACCCTACGAGGAAAGGCTGTCACATCTAAACCTGTTTTCCCTTGAAAAACGCCGCCTAAGAAGAAAACTGATCTAATGCTTTAAAATGCTTAACGGTTTCACCAACGTGGATCCGACTAAGCCGTTTGTTATGGATGATTCGACGCGAACGAGAAATAATGGCTCTAAACTCAAATGTAGACAAGTTCATTCAGACTGCACAAAATTCTTCTTCACTAATGTTGTCGTTCGAGATTGGAACAGATTACGACCATCACTGGTGCAGTGTAACTCGATTGCATCGTTTAAGAATAATCTTGACCGCTCTCTCCTCCATCTCAATGTTCACTAGGTCAGTTTCAACGTCATGATGGCCGCATAACAACTGTCACTTAGGTTTAGGACAGACCACCTAGCCTGGGCCTAAGGGCCTGTGTGGTCTGGTTATCTATGTAAGTCTATGTAATTCTCTCTCTCTCTCTCTCTCTCTCTCTCTCTCTCTCTCTCTCTCTCTCTCTCTCTCTCTCTCTCTCTCTCTCTCTCTCTCTCTCTCTCTCTTCTTTCATT
>NC_066573.1:1725344-1752844 GCF_024679095.1 Eriocheir sinensis
ATAGAAAGAGAGGCAACCTCGCGGCAAAATTTAAGAGGTAGAAGACTATCAGTAGGAGGAGGAGAGCTGATGAGACGAAGAGCCTTAGGTCGGTATTGTAAGACTCGCTTCTCACATCAACTATTTCTGAAGGTCAATAGTCGGGTTCTAATGAGTGTTTCTTCGGGTTCACGGTACAGAAGAAGGGTCAAACTACCAACAGGGCCATGAAACTCCTCCTGGAAATGCCCACAACTCCTACGAAAGCCTTGTCAAATATGTGTTCTTGGGCGGCGAAATGTTTTATAATACGACCCTTAGCCTCCACTCTGTCCAGAAGAGCTGTGTGAGTGGAGCCCCCCCACACGTGAGATGCATACTCCATACGAGGGCGGACAAGGCCCCTGTATATGGACAGCAACTGCGCGGGGTAGAAGAACTGGCGGAGACGATACAGAACGCCCAGCCTCGAGGAAGCTGATTTAGCGAGAGAGGAGATATGAAGTTTCCAGTTGAGATTTTGAGCTAAGGATAGACCGAGGATGTTTAGTGTTGAAGAAGGTGACAGCTGAGTGTTGTCGAAGAATAGGGGATAGGTGTTTGGAAGATTGTGTCGAGTTGATCGGTGGAGAAATTGAGTTTTTGAGGCATTGAAGGACACAAGGTTCCTTCTGCCCCAATCGAAAATGATAGCAAGGTCTGAGGTTAAGCGTTCTGCAGCCTCCAGTCTGGAGTCGTGTATTTCATGTTGTGATGGTCTTCTATTGAAAGAAGTTGAATAATGCAGAGTGGAGTCGTCGGCGTACGAGTGGACAGGAGAGTTTGTTATGGAAAGAAGATCATTGATGAATAATAGGACGAGAGTGGGTGATAGGACAGAGCCCTGTGGAACGCCACTGTTGATAGGTTTAGGGGAAGAGCAGTGACCGTCTACCACCGCAGAGATAGAACGGCCGGAAAGGAAACTGGAGATAAAGGAACAGAGAGAGGGATAGAATCCGAAAGAGGGCAGTTTAGAAAGCAAAGACTGGTGCCAGACTCTATCGAAGGCTTTCGATATGTCTAGCTCAACAGAGAAAGTTTCACCGAAACTACTAAGAGAGGATGACCAAGAGTCAGTTAAGAGAGCAAGAAGATCGCCAGTAGAACGCTCCTTGCGGAATCCATACTGGCGATCAGATAGAAGTTTAGAAGTGGAAAGGTGCTTTTGAATCTTCCGGTTAAGGATTGATTCATAAGCTTTAGATTGGTTATTGGGCTGTAGTTTGAGGGATTGGAGCGGTCACCCTTCTTAGGCACAGGCTGTACAAAGGCATACTTCCAGCAGGAAGGAAAGATAGATGTTGATAGGCAGAGACGAAGGAGTTTTACCAGGCAGGGTGTCAGCACAGAAGCACAGTTTTTAAGGACAATAGGAGACACTCCATCAGGTCCATAAGCCTTCTGAGAGTTTAGGCCAGAGAGGGCATAGAAAACATTAGGAAGAATCTTAATAACAGGCATAAAGGAGTCAGAGGGGGGATGAGTAGGAGGAATATGCCCAGAATCGTCCAAGGTGGAGTTCTTACAAGAATCTGGATTCCTATATAGGCTGAATATATAGTGATTATTGTATTTGCTAGAGACTTTGACAAGCTGCATCTCATGGCAGTGACATACAAATTTAGTTAAGTGCTGTTCGCTGTAACCAGTTCTAATACATAAACCCATGCCACGATCACGAGGAAAGGAGTCCCGTCTAATTTGAACAGGTTTATTAAAATTAGGAATAAGAAGCTCTGAAATATATCTAATGTTAGAAACAAGAGTTTCTGCACAGAAAACAATGTCATGGTTGACAGCAGACATTGTAAGATACTTCAAATTCTTATGAAGCCCACGAATGTTGGAGTAAAGACACGGCAACTTTTAGCAGGTTGTCGGCGTGGGCCAGGATTACTTTCAGTATCACCCGGCCAACATAATAAATAAATACAAGTAAAACTGATAGAAAAATCCCCTCAACAACAACAAAGACGTAAAAAGATAACAACAATAAAAGAAAACTCATTTATAAAGAAAACAACAACAGATACGGAGACATTCTTCGCGCCCCCGACCACTTAAAGTCTGCTCCGGACTAGAAGCAACATGCATAAAAAGCGGACAAGATGATGGCAGAGAACAACAGGATCCAGCCGCCATTATACAGCACAATGCCTTGTCACCTCAGCATGGGATAGGCAGGACCCTGGGAACAGAAAGACTGGGAAGTGCCCCCAGATGAAGGTGAGCATTGTAGTTGGGGAATGAGAGGCACTTCACTGTGGCCAAACTACAAAACCCCACTCGCTGTGAATGGGCGGAAAAAACAAGAATAAAGAGGGAGGAGTACCACCACAAAAGAAAAAGAAGAGGACAGAGCTTTGGGAGGTACAGGACACTCACGCCTCACTTGGATAGAATCCACCCACCGCCATGATGTAAATCCGCAATGATATGACATACCTAGCATGCAGAACTCATATATAACTCAAATAATTATTCAAAACACCTTTATTTGTGTTTTACAAGCGTTTTATTGGGCAGCGTATCGTACACCACAACACAACAGAGTCTGTCGTCTCAGCCAAAGCAGTGGATATTTTCGATAAGTATATATAGTGTTTTATTCAACTATTGACATTTCTTTTTGAAAAGTTGTCTGTAGTTGTCTTCGTGGCTCATATGGGTGTGCTGACAGGGTGAACAAACCATTGCATATACCTGTGGATGTAGTGGCAGTCATTCAACATGAAATTTATTATGAAATATTATGAATATGAAAGACAGCCACCCAAAAAACATTCAAGGTATAATGGTTCTATGCATAGCAGAGGGGGAGAGAAAACGAAAACTATAGAATTACACCCATCACGGGTGGACACCACTTTAGTTCTGTTATATTTTCATGTGGTAATCAGTACTACTGTTTGTGTTATGAATAACTAGATAAGAGGTGATAGGCTACTGTCTTATAGAGAAAGGTAATTATTTCAGCTCTAATAGATTATTAGTTAAAGGGCATTAGGTTACTATTTATTAGGTTTGCTTAGTTCCGTGGAATCACACATAATTCTCAGTCTATTAAGTCGCCATAGTTTATTTTAGCAGCAATAGAATATTATTCTTAGCAGTGAAAGGTTACTATTCTAATGTTGACCTGCAGCTCTAAGATGGTGTCATTTGCCCTTACAGCTACTTCACAGCACAAGTTTCCACAGTAATAAGATGAAATGGCTATGTTGTTATTCTGTAAATATTTCGTTCCATTGTTCTTGACGTTGTTTTCTGGGGCGACGATAAAGCATCATAGTTTACCAAGAAATGAAGTCATTGTCTCTGAAATACACCACTCAGGTCAGGCCAAAATCTTTTGGTAGGTTATGTAGGATTGTGCAAGTTAGGTTCGGCTCGGCCCCCTTCTTATCTTTCAGTTTAAAAAGTTAAAGTTGGGGGCATACGCTATAGCTGCATTAGCATTACATTTTGTTCTTCCATTCATCACTTTGTACCTCAGTCACTGTTATATTGTACTTCTTTAGAAAAATTCCAGCTTGTCTCTTTCTCAGTTCACTTGTTTTCTGCACACCCAACATTAATTTACTTTTATCCTAATTTCAACATGACGGCATTTTTTTTTATACTAATAGTTTTTGCATGTTTCTCCAACAGGATGTTGAATTTTTCTGAATCTTAAGATGCTTGTCACAGTGAAATACCTGGCCACAAGCAATTTCCTGCTCACCATAGCCGATTGCATATAAATTGTAGCCATCAGGTAGCAGGGCTATTGGAGAAGTTTGTCAACTGATATGTATGATACCCTTCCTACATATAATTTCCTCTATCAGAGGAAGCACACCATGTGTCTGAAAAGGCTTATGTTGGTGGTATGGCAGGAGTTACGGAGAGTTTCAGGGTCAAGGTTAAACTACACCAAGGATCAGTCCGCTCATTCTCAGTAGTGATGGACAGGCTGACGGATGAGATCAGGCAGTAGTCTCCGTGGAGCATGGTACTTGTGGATGACATTGTGATATGTAGTGAAGGCAGGGAAGAAACTGAAAATTAACTAGAGGTGGAGGTATGGACTGTAGAAGAGGGATGAAAATCAGCAGGACCGAGACTGAGTACATGTGAGTGAGCCCTGTGGAGATGGACTGTGAGGTTTCAGTGAATGGGGTTATCAAAGGTAGATAAGTTCATATACTAGGGCTTAACAGTCCAAAGCAATGGAACGTGTGCTACAGAAGAGAAGAAAAGAGTACCGTACAGGCCAGATGGAATGGATGGAGAATGGTGACAGGATCATCCGCTATTTCTGCACCAGGACAAAGCCCTGGGGCTGTCCTGTGGTGACTGTGTCCATTTATAGCATCAAAGAGCAGTCACGTTACATATACCATAAAAGACCTTTAGCTGTAAGAAAATCTTTACTTGGTAATAATTTTACTTGTATTTTCAACATAGAAAAATAAATTATTAGACTGTGTAATCATTTTTCATCGCTCGTACTAAAGCTAAATAAAACTATATTATCAATAAATTTTTAATATGAAATAACGATAAATTCTTTACCCCATGCTAAATTAATAAAGGTAAAGTTGGGGACATATGCTATAGCTGCATGTGGCCTCAGTACTCATCTCAATATTACTGGCCCTAGAGGTGGTTGTTGGTAAGAACTAATTATCCTGGGACATGGCAAGTGTGACAGTAGAGTTATCAGTTTACTTTCCCAAGGTTCTCCCAAATGTCCATTCCTTTGAGTTAAGAAACAATTCCCCCTGCTTTATTTCTTACTGTTTTCATATTCAAAATACTCAATACCATTATAATTTGAAGAAAATATACAAATAAGTAATTCAATAGGAGTAATAAAGAAGACTAACTAATCTAAGCAAACCTAACATAACGTCGCCAGCACTGTTGGTGCATCGGGGAGGCGACTGCAGTGGTTAGGTTTGGTTATGTTACGTCTGCTAAGGTTAGTTACTTATAATGTACACCTTCATATTATGGTTAAAGAGCATGTATTTTTGCCCTTTACCCACAGCTTGGAAGAGTACATGATATTTTGAAGTGGCAGAGCTAAACTATTTACCAAAGACTTTGTAAATATTTGTCATTGGGGTGTTTTATCCTCTACTCCCCCTTTTTTATCACACTGAAAGGGAGAATAAACAGCTGGGAGGGCTGCACGTCAAAAATGCCCAGGAGAGGAATAAAAAGAAACACTGGTGCATTGGTTAGCATGTTCAGCAGCAAATCCGTGTGTCGTGTACGAATCTCAGTTTGGTCAGTCGAGAAGCAGCTCACCCAGCTGTTCATGCGCCCTTTTGGGCTGACTAACTAATGAGTATCTAGGAAAACTTTGGGAAGATAAACTGTGGGTAGCAGAAATGTCACACTGGCCCAGTCATTATTATTATTACCCACTCAAGAACAAGTGAGGTGGACAAACACAGAGGCCACACGCAGCTTTGAGGTATGCCAACACACTACTAACAGACAAGGTAATACTTAAATCATGATTTGTCTCGAGAAAAAACAACTGTGGCCGCTGCAGAGTTCATGTGCGCGCCGAGAAATCACGTGACTTTGTTTACGTTTTCATGCTCACGCTTGCCAACCTCGGGCGCCGTGGTATATCAACATTGCCGACGATTTAGGTTGGTGGCTGCCCGCCGCTGCCGTGGTTGGGGAGCGTAAAGCTGGCATCACACAGGGAAAATTTGTGCCAACATGTTGCTCGTTTTTGTTGGTGATAATCGCCAATCAACAATGTTATGCATCACACTGTGACCCTGAACCCTGTTGTGTTGACGCCGCGCTACAACAACAACAACAAACACCACGCCAGCATCTCCCCAGCCACTTTACCTTGAATCGGAAGGATATTGAGGATTTAGAAGATTGTGCTGCTGCATTGCACATAATGAAGCATTTGCTACGACTGCAAAATCGCCAGAAGAGGCATTGGGGGCGTCCATGGCTAGTTTGTTAAACTTTGTTTATACCTCGCGCCAGGCACAGGCTCCACCCCGGGCGGGGATCGGGCCGGGGTTGACAGATTATTTTGACTCACACATCAAAAAGTAGTGAATTTCAACATGAAGTACCCCAGCACATTTCAGAATTACTCAAAATTTAAGTAGCAAGTAGTGGCTTAAAAAGTTAAGTAGCGTATAGCCTTAATTCATAAGTCGTCCAATCCGCTACTTTTCTCCCAATCTGGGAACTCCAGGGCCCCGGGGCCAGGCGGCGGTGATCCACCATACAGTCAGTTGAGTGTTATAAATAACTTTACACAGTGGACAAATAAATCACAAACGCATACTTGCACATGTACGTCGGTTTTTTGGAGTTTTACCGTTGACAATTTGAGTAAATATGTACGATGACTGATTTTCAATTTACATTTACAGCTTATAGCACGAATGTCATTTGACCCCGTTTCCTTCCAACCAGTCTGACGTCACATCTGTTGTCCATTCTTCTCGACCCGCCAGATCTTGTTGGTTGTTGTTCGTTTTGCCCAACAGCCAACAAAAACGACCAACATGTTGGGCGAAATTTGCCCTGTGTGACGCCAGCTTTAATCTGTGAGTGTAAGACCGGCGCCCGGGTCTCGTGCAGCCAACGAACCTGGTGAGCGTTTTCGTTTTGCCGCTCCCGAAACGACTGTAAAACCGGCCCAGAGAGAGAGAGAGAGAGAGAGAGAGAGAGAGAGACATTTACTGCGAACTGCATAATACAGTATCTAACGCGCTTGACTCACAATCGACAGGTCCGATTTTGGTTCCAGGACGGCGTGGAGACTAATAAGCAATCACCCATTGGTGCCACTGTCTTTGCATCTGTGAATGGGTCCTGGGTGGTCGTCTGAGGCTGCGTCCCTCCTTTTGATGGTATGTGTGTGATGAGAAGGTTCCAGTCATGACCGGTGGTCCGTCATGACTTTGCTGCAATCTCTTTCGTGATGTAGAGGCCAAGGTACTACTGCTTTCAAAACAGTAATTGAAAACTCATTGCGAGCAATCAATGGTTTTTTTTTTTTTTTTTTTTTTTTTTTTACAGAAAAGGAGACAGTTCAAGGGCGTGAAAAAAAAGAAAACAATAATGAAAAAAAAGCCCGCTACTTACTGCTACCGAATAGAGTACATAGGAGTGGCCAAAAAAAAGAGGTCAGTTTCGGGAGAAGAGGTGTCCTGATACCCTCCTCTTGAAAGAGTTCAAGTCGTAGGCAGGAGGAAATACAGATGAAGGAAGATTGTTCCAGAGTTTACCAGCGTGAGGGATGAAAGAGTGAAGATGCTGGTTAACTCTTGCATAAGGGGTTTGGACAGTATAGGGATGAGCTTGATTAGGAAGTCGTGTAAGACGAGGCCGCGGGAGGGGGGGAGGCATGCAGTTAACAAGTTCAGAAGAGCAGTTAGCGTGAAAATATCGATAGAAGATATAAAGAGAGGCAACATCACGACAAAATAAAAGAGGTAGAAGACTATAAGTCAGAGGAGGAGAGCTAATTAGACGAAGAGCCTTAGACTCCACTCTGTCCAAGAGAGCTGTGTGAGTGGAGCCCCACCACATGTGAGATGCATACTCCATTCGAGGGCGGACAAGGCCCTTCTATATGGATAGCAATTGTGCGGGGGAGAAGAACTGGCGGAGACGATACAGAACGCCCAACCTCGAGGAAGCTGATTTAAGGAGAGAGGAGATGTGAAGTTCCCAGTTAAGATTTTGAGTTAAGGATTGACCGGGGATATTTAGTGTTGAAGAAAATGACAGTTGAGTGTTGTCAAAGAATAGGGATAGGTGTTTGGAAGATTGTGTCGAGTTGATAAGTGGAGAAATTGAGTTTTTGAGGCACTGAAGGACACAAGGTTCCTTCTACCCCAATCGGAAATGATAGCAAGGTCTGAGGTTAAGCGTTATGCAGCCTCCAGTCTGGATTCATGTACTTCCTGTTGGGATGGTCTTCTACTGAAAGAAGTTGAATAATCCAGAGTGGAATCGTCGACGTATGAGTGGACAGGACAGTTTGTTATGGAAAGAAGAGCATTGATGAATAACAGGAAGAGAGTGGGTGACAGGACAGAGCCCTGTGGAACACCACTGTTAATAGGTTTAGGGGTAAAACAGTGACCGTCTACCACCGCAGATATAGAACGGCCGGAAAGGAAACTGGAGAAAAAGAAACAGAGAAAGGGATAGAATCCGAAAGAGGGCAGTTTAGAAAGCAAAGACTTGTGCCAGACTCTATCGAAGGCTTTTGATATGTCTAGCGCAACAGAGAATGTTTCACCGAAATGGCTAAGAGAGGATGACCAAGAGTCAGTTAAGAGGGCAAGAAAATCGCCAGTAGAACGTCCCTTACGGAACCCATACTGGCGATCAGATAGAAGGTTAGAAGTGAAAAGGTGCTTTTGAATCTTCCGGTTAAGGATTGATTCAAAAGATTTAGATACACAAGAAAGTAAAGCTATAGGGCGGTAGTTTGAGGGATTGGAACGGTCACCCTTCTTAGGCACAGGCTGTACAAAGGCGTACCTCCAGCAGAAAGGAAAGGTAGATGTTGATAGGCAGAGACGAAATAGTGTGACCAGGCAGGGTGTCAGCACGGAAGTACAGTTTTTAAGGATAATAGGATGCACTCCATCAGGTCCATAAGCCTTCTGAGTGTTGAGGCCAGAGAGGGCATAGAAAACATCATTTTTAAGAATCTTAATAACAGGCATGAAGGAGTCAGAAAGAGGGGATGAGTAGGAGGAATATGCCCAGAATCGTCCAGAGTGGAGTTGTTACAGAAAGACTGAGTGAAGAGTTTAGCCTTAGAGATAGATGAAACGGCGGTGCTGCCGTCAGGGTTAAGGAGAGGAGGGAAAGATGAAGTGAAATTGGAGGAGATATTTCTGGCTAGATGCCAGAAGTCACGGGAAGAATTAGAGAAAGCAAGGTTTTGACATTTTCTATTGATGAAGGAGTTTTTGGTAAGTCGCAGAATAGATTTGGCACGATTCCGGGGAGAAATATAAAGATCATGGTTAGTAGGAGTGCGAAGGCTCTGGTACCTTTTGTGAGCTGCCTCTCTATCTTTAATAGCACGAGAACAAGCAAGATTAAACCAAGGCTTTTTAGCATGAGGAGTAGAGAAAGAACGTGGAATGTATGCCTCCATTCCAGAGACTATCACCTCTGTGATGCGCTGGGCACACACAGAGGGGTCTCTATCCTGGAAGCAGTAATCATTCCACAGGAAATCGGAAAAGTACATCCTCAGGTCGTCCCACCGAGCTGAAGCAAAATGCCAGAAGCATCGCCTCTTCGGTGGGTCCAGAGGATGTACAGGAGCGATAGGACAGGATACAGAAATAAGATTGTGATCGGAGGAGCCCAACGGAGAGAACAGTTTGATAGAGTAAGCACAAGGGTTAGAAGTAAGGAAGAGCTCTAGTATGTTGGTTACAATCGGTTGAAGAAAAAATAACCAGATAATATTTATTAACTATTCCATTTTCATTTCTTCATAGTTATATGTCTACTCTTACTGTAATTAATTTAATGATATTAGCGATCGAGAATAGAACGCGATCAGATCATGATAATGTCATATATATTATTATTATTTTTTTTTTTTACGTCGCGGCCTATTGCGCCGGTAGGCTTCTTCCCGGTGGGTCCTGATGGTCGGCCCAAGGCTTCTTCCCGGTGGGTCCTGATGGTCGGCCCAAGGCTTCTTCTCGGTGGGGCCTGACGGTCGGCCCAGCCCGTTCTGGCGCAGGCGAGTGTTTATAGTCTGAGCCTCTCTTTGGAGAGGTTATCTAGAGCCCAGGTTGATGGGTGGTCTTCAGGCCAGCATGTGGGTAGTCTTAGGCCACTCGGCGGTGACTGAAAAACCTCAGCTGTGCGGCGGCCAGGATTCGAACCCGCGTCCCTCCTGGAGCTCCTGAACGCGGGGCCGTCACGCTAACCATTCAGCCACCGCCTCCCCGTGATATAGTGATAAACGTTCTATGGGTATCATCCGGCAGCTCTTGCTTATTGAATCGGTCAATCATCGTGTTCACGATACATGCTTCATATCAAGAGTATAAATCAATCACAGTAAGATTATATTTTAATAAGATAATGGAAGAAAAATAAAGTGGTGAATAAACATTTTGCCTCACTTCCTTTCATTCAACTCACTGCAACTCCAGTAGTTTATTTTATCGCATTGAATATTCATTCACTGTTCCGAAATCGGTACACTTTTCCGATTATTTTGGTATGTAACATGTACCGATGCAGCTGAGTTCACATTTAGCCGACTTTGCGTCACATTCTGCACCGCCCCGCCCCGACCAGTGAATACGGGAGAAAACATGTGGCATCGTGGTCATGGTCGGCGGTAAATGTGGGTGGGCGCGTGGGGTCGCCACCGAGCGGCGGGAAGTGTGCCGATATTTTTTAGCGTGTTAAAAAATTGCAGGGCCGATTTCTTCCAGCTGTCCCGGCTGGATGAAATCGGGATAGGACAGGTATTTTTTTTCTTTTACGTCTTGGCCTAATGCGCGGGTAAGCTTTCTTGGTTGGTCCTGGTGGTCGGCCCAAGCCCATCATGGCGCAGGCAATTGGTTATAGAGGCGCCATCTCGTCTTGGCTCATGCTGCCCCCCGGAGTTCATTATTGATTTCCCTTGGACAGTTCCTCTAGATTGTAAAGCTCTTTCCACTTACAATTTATTACAGAAGTTGTAGATACGATATAACATGCAGAAAAGCTTACACCATATGAATAAAATCCAATATTCCTAGAAACAACTTACCTCGTTCCCTCGGTATGTGAAACTGAAACGCAAAGCGCCTTGGGAGTCACAGAGCAGGAGCGAAGCACATCCAGCCCCCCACCGTAGCTATGATCTGACTGATTGACTGGTTGTGGTTGATGTCTTTAGCAGCTGGCCACCTCAAATACATGAAATAAATTACTTTATCCCAAACCCTCCGTGACCCCTCAAGAAACCCCAAACGACCCCTCAGGGGGTCACAGCCCCCAGGTTAAAAACCGCTGCTCTAGTCTTGGTTGATGGGTGATCTTCGGCTGGATTCACACGAGCCACTTTTTAGTGGTCAGTGGCCGCCACAAATTAATGGTCAAAATAGAACACACACACCTCTATGGGTGCATGCACACGGGCCACTTTTTTGTGGTCGCCACAAAACAGTGGCGAGTTGTGGCGGGCGGAGCCATTTTTCCGACCACGCCACTGTGGCGGCCACAGTGGCCGGGGATAGATACCGTTGTTTCAAATGGCAGCGTGCACACGAGCCACTATCGGTGGCCACCACCCTGCCACCCGCCGCTTTCCCTCTGTCTTGACACTTGAACACCTGAATTTTAACTGTCATAATGATGTATAAGTATGACCTTCACGCATAACGTGTGTTCAGGATATAATGGATAAACTCTTATATGCTTTCAGAACTAATGTTTCATTTCGTTTCACAGTTTTGCATATTAATTGATTCTGGTATGGATTAATTACTGAATGTGGTAGTTTTATTTACCCGGAAGTAGAAAGGGGAAAATGTTATGTAACCGCAAAAACTGATGAATTATGTCAATAAATTACATCTAATGTGACTTAATATTCTTCATGATCAGTCTTATATTGAAATTACCGCGTCTCTCTTCTACTGGGACACAATTCCTCATGTTGATGTCCTGCCGTGTTATACGTGGACCAATTATTGTCATAAGATGATTAAACCTATCCTGTGACCTCCTGAAGTAGTAAACAAATTTTCGTGTTCTTTCAGCTCTGTAAATAATATGTGGAATGCTACACGCAGTAGTCTGTTGCTAAGTATATATGGGGTGAACCCATGGCAGTACTTTCTTCAGCGCTTTTTGCCAAGAGAGCACAGACAGCTGCTGCCTCTACGGGATCCATAACGCCACGTACTGACCTCATTAGTGGCTGCCACCGAGTGGCTCGTGTGCAAGGTGCACCTACCCACCATTTTTCGTGGCGACCATTTTATGTTATGGCCACTTTTTGTGGCGGCCACTGACCACTAAAAGTGTCTCGTGTGAACCCAGCCTTCAGGACAGCATGTGGGTAAACTTAGGCTACTCGTTGGTGACTCAGTGGTAGCGGCGAATTCGAACCCATATCATCCATCACACGGCGAACGCGGCACAGGCACGCTAATCACTTAGCCACCGCCTTCCCCCACCTGAACCTATGCTGCAGCCTATGTCGATCATGAAAAGGCTTTTGACTCAGTGCTTCGTGAGGTACTCTGGGTTATTCTGCTAATCCATGGGAATCCTGCAAGGAATATTGCCTGATAACTGGCATTTACACTGACTCAGAGAGTATTGTGAAGTGTTGGGGAGGCGTTTCCGGCTACTTCCCTGTTACTTCAGTAGTGAGGCAGGGGTGCGTCCTTGCTCCACCACTTTTCAACACTTGCATGGAATAGGTATTAGGCAAAATTGATGATCAAAGTCGTTTTGAAGACAGACATAATATTATATACACCAAAATAGAAAGGAATTATACGCAAATTTGTTTTTTTTATTGCAAAACAAAAATATAGTACTTTTGTATAGATTAGTGTCATTATTGAATATAATAATCATATTTTTTTTAATAATTAAAGATAAAGTTCAAAATACTTATTACATAATATATGTGGCAATACAATACACAAACACATCACACTCAAACGCGTGCACACACACACACACACACACACACACACACACACACACACACACACACGTAACCATACACACACTTATACACATACCCCCCCTCACACACACACACACACAAACACACATAAATCACAGAGACACGCAGAGAGTGCAACTACGTATGCATTAACTTTCTCTAACATTGTATACACGAAAGACCCTTCACAACTAATTCAAGCCCAACTCCAGATTCCTCCACCACTAGAGCCAAAACCTCGGCTCAGACGGACGTAGCCTGTCAAAAATGACACTGGAAGAAGAAATGATGGAGGAAGAATATTAAAAGTTTTGGGAGCGAAAACATAGATGAAAGATGATCATACAGGATGAGGGAGAGAGACATAAAGATAGATAGATAGATAGATAGATAGACAGAGAGAAAAACCGAGAGAAATCGTTGAAATAGTACACACAAAAAAAACAAAAACAAAAAACAAGAAAGCACACACACACACACACACACACACACACACACAAGCACACAAACACACAAGCGCACGTACAAGCACATTCATGAACACACACACATACACACACACACACACACACACACATATTTAAACACAAACACATATATTTACAAACATACACAAAATAATAATTACACACACACATATTTAAACACAAACACATATATTTACAAACATACACAAAATAATAATTACACACACACACACACACACACACACACACACACACACACACACACACTTCCCGCCATCTCGGTCACCACCACACAGCACTCCCCCTCCCCCCCTTTCGACGATCATCACAACATCGCCACATGTATTAAAAACAACCAAACGCCAATTCCCACTTTCATATCGAACTTATTATACTTCGACAATGTACTCATATGTACATTTTCAACTTAACTGGTACAGTTATTAGCTAAATAAACCGATTATGTAATTATTGTTGTTATTATTATTATTATTATTATTATTATTATTATTATTATTATTATTACACACACACACACACACACACACACACACACACACACACACACACACACACACACACACACACAATTTATCTTGCACACACACTTTTTTTTTTCTACAGCTAAGGAAGCACCTCAAGGACAACGAAAACAATTTGTAAAAAAATATAACCGCTATTACAGCCACAAAAAAGAAAAGTGAAGTGTGGCAAAAAAGATCGGTCAATTTCGGGTGGAGAGGTGTCTTGATACACTCTTCTTGAAAGAATTCAAGTCATAGGCAGGAGAAAATACAGACGAAGCAAGGCTATTCCAGACTTTACCAGTGTAAGGGATGAAAGAGTGAAGATGTTGATTAACTCTTGCATAAGGGGTTTGGACAGTATAAGGATTAGCTTGAGTAGAAAGTCGAGTGTAGCGGGCCCACGGGAGGGGGGGAGGCATGCAGTTAGTAGTTCAAAGGAGCAGTCAGCATGAAAATATCGATAGAAGATAGAAAGTGATGCAACATGGCGGCGGAGTTTAAGAGGTAGAAGACTGTCAGTACGAGGAGGAGAGCTGATAAGACGAAGAGCCTTTTAGTGAGGTGGCTTATGATAATGATCGTTACCTGCTGGCCCAAAGCACCAAATTTGGCACACATATACTTAGGTACAAAGCCAAACATTTTGGAGGGGGGTACCCGATTTTAAAGGTCAAGGTCAAGGTCAGGGCAAGGTCAAAGGTCAAACATCGCTATTTGTCTTTTTTTCAACTTTCTTATTAATTTCCAGTACAAAATGTGCTGCCATTATATAAATTACTGTTAATGGTCTTGAGGGAGTCATATATGTAATTCAAGCTATATTTCTTTTAAGTGTATATTGAATTGTAGATCAAGATCATAGGTCACCAGCTGTAATTTCAATATATATAACAATGAATTATTGGCATCAGTATTTATATATGAATTCTATTGGACAAGTAGGGCATTATTTAAAAAGACATTAGTGCAATAAACAAACGAGTTACATGCATGCTTCAGTTACAATACGATGAGTCAAGCATAACACCATTGCCTCCTATAATAATATGTACTGTAGTTCTTTACCGGATGCGAATATTGCAGTGGTAATCAGACTACTTCCTATTTAATACGACATTCTTGCACTATTGTTGCAAGAATTGCTTACATGGACTACCTCTATAAAGCTCTGCATGCATATCTTCTTGGAAGGAGTACAAGAATATGGAAGGGTCGTCATGTTTCACAATCACCTCGGCACTGACATAGTGTTGTACATGTCAGGCCAGCTTTCTCGCATTTACAGTTCTTAACACACATAGGAACTGCTTTGCAACCACACTTTATGAGTTCTTTGCACGCAGCAGCAGCTGGAATTGTGGTCCAGATGGGATGCCACCCTGTGTCTGATTTGGACCATCCAAAACCAGCTGGGCTAGGGGCAGCAATGACTGGTTTCAGACTCTCTGTCCAGATACTGGCCTGGTACACACATCGGTTGACATGTTGGAGCAGAGCATTTTGTGTTGGTGGTAGCCTTTCCATTAGTTTCACTCTGTTAGGAAAGAGGTCTTGCCGAAGGTTATTAACTTTGCTATGGTGAGTTGTGTTGTCGTACATGGCACAGGTGAACTGCTCAATTAGCCTGAATACCGGAGATGATGTTTCTTGAGGAACAAATGGTGAGGACGATGCTGTAGTAAACCCTTCTGTCGAAATTGGGAGTGATTTCCAGGTCTTCCATGCTGATTTCTTTCCTTTACCATTAAATTGGGATGTTACATCACATCCAGTGAAAGCATGGAAGAAGGGTAGTGCTTGACATTTATCTTCACCAAGTTCCAGGCAAACAGAGTTGATATGGTAGTATCGAAAGTGCCTCCCTGCACCAAATCCAACCCACAGATCTAAGTCAGGATACCAACTGACAAAACGGTGATAAACTCCTACAAGGACCACAACCACGTCTGTATCAACAGTTCTGACAAGAACTGATGTTGCACCTTTCCTCAGGGCATCGTACACATGCAAAGAAATCCTGCTGTCTGCCTCCTCGTGGTCACACTTGTCCATAGTACATCCAGGCTGATTGGACAGAACTCTTTCTCCGGAGGTAATGTATACCCATTTTTCAGGTGGGTAGACATGGTTGGCTACTTCTCCTGAGAGCAAAAAAGCTCTTCTTTGTTTCTGTCATTCTGCAGGAACCCAGCAAAGGACGAAGTTTGGCATTGCGAGACACCTTCCTGCGTACCCCCTTCCCTCGTTTCTCACGGGTAGTTGCCTTCAAGCTGTCTGGATGATATCTGTCCCAAACAATGTCAATTCGAGTGCTGCTTTGCAGTTGCCTCTCTGTCCAAGGAATGAAGATTTTGTCACTGTATTCCCCAAATGTACATTTGTGTTCATGTGGCAGGATGTGTACCATGGCAGCCCCATCGAAAATCTTTGCATCAAAGTGTGATGGTGGTTCTGGCTGAATACTTGGGTCGATGCAAGCCAACATTTCTGATTTATTTCCTGGTAGACGAAGTTTCCCATTCAGTGACAATGCTGGTGGCCATGGGTGATTTTCATGCGAGAAAAACTCCTCGAGGTTTGTGTCACGGACCTGAGTAGCAATGAAGAGTTGGCTGAATAGGTTACAATCACTCTTTATTTCCTGCAACTGAGTCACTTTTCTGCTGGGAGTACTGGTGTGTGGTCGCTTGAAAAGTGGAAGTTTATTTCTCTTGATTGTGCTGTGGATGGATTTCTCTCGTTTCACCAGCACATCACTAACATACCTTGAGTACTGCTCTTTGCCCAGTTGCTCCATTCCGTATAGTGCTTCCACAACTTGTTCATCCATACAGTCATGGGTGTCAAGAACAATGAGTTCCTTTGCTGTGTTCAAGAATGGATTCCCCATTGATTTGATAACATCACACATATTGTTGACTGGTTTGTGGAATGTTTCCTGAATGGCATGTCCTTGCTCATGACTCTGGAAAGAAGGCTCCTCAGACAGGTTATTAATCTCTTCAAATTCATCGAGAATCCTTGCCTGCTCTGGACCGGCAATCATCCATCGTTTCAAGGCAGCAGGGTTCGTGGTCAGGCCAACTGCACCACCAGAACGTTTCACTTTTTCATTGTTCTGCTCGTGTGCTTGGTCTAGAGGCATGGCTGAGAATGGTCGCTTACCCTTCAGGAACACCCAGTTTTTCTTGAATTCAGCTCTGATTGATGGCGGAAGAGTCTTCATGTCTTTTATGTGTACTGGCAGCCAACGAGAGTAGTTCATGCGATCAAGCACAAAGAACCATGGTGCCAATGCTTCCAACACTTCTACATAAAGAGCAAAATTCTTCTCCCTGTGTGACCTCACAAAGATAAGCACTAGCAGCTCCAGCTGAAGAATCCTGTCCCAGAATGCGAAGGTTGGACTGTTGTGTGTCATGTCAGTTCTCCAGTCTTCGAAGTGTATGCTGCGATCTGGACACATTTCATGAAAGGAATCACGCTGCAACTTTGCAAGAGTCATTGCTGTCACCTGATGTGCATGCCGTGTTCTGGTTAAGTGGGCAGCCTTCAGGAAGGAGTCAGCAGTTCCAGCTGTAGCAACACCACTCTCAGTCAGTGCAGTACACCAACCAGATTCTTCCAAGAGATCCCCAACCATTCTCCACAATGCCATCTCAGTACATAAAAATACATATTATTACAAATCCTGTTACCAACTATACTACTTGAAGCAAGATAAAACTAAAATGACACCTGAAATTACAGTACTACCACATTTTGACCTTTAACCTTCGCCTGACCTTGACCTTGACCTTTAAAATCGGGTACCCCCCTTCAAAAATGTTTGTATTAACCCAAAGTATAGATGTACCAACTTTGGTACTTTGGGCCAGCATGTAACGATTTGGTCATATTTTGGCCATAAGCCACCCCACTATTTGACTCTACTCTGTCCAAGAGACCTGTGTGAGTGGAGACCTCCCACACATGGGATGCATACTCCATACGAGGGCGGACAAGGCCCCTGTATGTGGACAGCATCTGGGAGGGGGGGAAGAACTGGAACCTGATCAAGTGAGAAAGGAGATATGGAGTTCCCAGTTAAGATTTTGAGGTAGAAGAAGATGACAGCTGAGTGTTGTCGATTTTCAGCAGAGGAGACGTGCAAGGGCGTAAAAAAAAGAAAAGAAAACAATAATGAAAAAAAAAGCCCGCTACTTACTGCTCCTAAATATAGTAGAGTGGCCAAAAAGAGAAATCAATTTCGGGAGGAGAGGTGTCCTGATACCCTCCTCTTGAAAGAGTTGAAGTCGTAGGCAGGAGGAAATACAGATGAGGGAAGATCGTTCCAGAGTTAACCAGCGTGAGGGATGAAAGAGTGAAGATGCTGGTTAAGTCTTGCATAAGGGGTTTGGACAGTATAGGGATGAGCTTGATCAGAAAGTCGTGTGAGGCGAGGCCGCAGGAGGATAGGAGACATACAGTTAGCAAGTTCAGAAGAGCAGTCAGCGTGAAAATATCGATAGAAGATAGAAAGAGAGGCAACACCGTGACGGAATTTATGAGGTAAAAGACTATCAGTAAGAGGAGGAGAGCAGATGAGACGAAAAGCCTTAGTCCCGTACCAAGAGTCGTGAAGGTCGAGCCGCGTACCTTCCCTTCGACAATGTAGGCACGGCCTCAGACCGTGCCTTCAATCCTTACCACAAGTCACTCGGGAAGGTAAATGCACATACACACACTGCAACCTTCTTTTCACCTACCAGATCTAATGCACGCACACACATACAAACACACAGTGCTATTCATGGAGGTATAATACCTCCATGGTGCTATTACAGCCATAATATTGTCCGTTTCATTCCGTCTGTCCACTCGTGAACGTAGATGTGGCACCTGCGCATTGTGAGTTTGTGATTGCGTGAAGATCATTTGAATGTTTGTGTATACAAAAAATCCTCAAACCATCGTATATGAACCGCAAACAAGATTTGCATCGATAATATACCATACAAGGACACGAAGAAACAACTTGTATATCAAACAGTATAGTTAAGGAGCAGCGAGTAGCGGGCTTATTTTTTATTATTGTTTCCTTTTTTGTGTGGCCTTGAGCTGTCTCCTTTGTTGTAAAAAAAAAATACTCGAACGATCAATAGCCTTTCAGATACTCATATTTCATTTCATTAAGGGACATAAAAAGACATTCGACTCTACAAGTGTCTATACATAAGGAATGTTGATGTTGTATGTATAAATAACAGGTGTAGCCTAATATTCGAAATAGCCTAACATCGCATTCAACAGTTAATATATATATTATTTCATGTTTTTTTTTCCATTATTAATCGTTATTTACATGCAATAAATTATTAAGATACCCTTTGTTTGCACTTGCAGAGCCAGATGTCTTAACTGAAATGAGAAAGAATTTGTAAAACCATAGATCGTTGGAGAATGTGAGCCACGAAGGTTCCCGCCTGTTGACTGGTTTCTCTGTGCTTTGAAGGCGCGTGCTGTTGTTATAAACAAGACAAACATATTCGCTGCAATTATAATATATGATTTTCCAATTAGGGAAAATATTTTCTCAGATTGTTTTAACTGAACTGCAACTACCTGCCACGCCAAATTTGGAAAATAAACATATTTTTCCTCGAAGGTCTGAGGGAAGACACGGGGTAGACCTTGCCTTCCCTTCGTCTCTCCCGCAGACATTCGTTTAAAAAATGCTAGTGACCATAGGTCCCTTCGATCTTCGTCGCTAAACCTTCATGACTCTCGGTACGGGCCTTAGACTTAACTCTGTCCAGTAGAGCTGTGTGAGTTGAGCCCCCCCATACGCGAGATGCATACTCCATACGAGGGCGGACAAGGCCACTGTATATGGATAGCAACTGTGCGGGGGAGAAGAACTGGCGGAGACGATACAGAACGCCCAACCTCGAGGAAGCTGATTTAGTGAGAGAGGAGATGTGAAGTTTCCATTTAAGATTTTGAGTTAAGGATAGACCGATATTTAGTGTTGAAAAGGGTGACAGATGAATGTTGTCGAAGAATAGGGGATAGGTGTTTGGAAGATTGTGTCGAGTTGATAGGTGGAGAAATTGAGTTTTTGAGGCATTGAAGGACACAAGGTTCCTTCTATCCCAATCGGAAATGACAGCAAGGTCTGAGTTTAAGCGTTCTGCAGCCTCCTGTCTAGAGTTATGTATTACCAGTCGTGATGGTCTTCTTGAAAGAAGTTGAGTAATGCCGAGTGTAGTCGGCGTATGAGTGGACAGGACAGTTTGTTATGGAAAAAAGGTCATTGATGAATAACAGGAAGAGAGTGGATGATAGGACAGAGCCCTGTGGAACACCACTGTTGATAGGTTTAGGGGAAGAACAGTGATCATCTACCACCGCAGAGATAGAACGGCCGGAAAAGAAACTGGAGATAAGGGAACAAAGAGAGAGATAGAATCCGAAAGAGGGTAATTTAGAAAGCAAAGACTTGTGCCAGACTCTATCGAAGGCTTTCGATATGTCTAGCGCAACTGAGAAAGTTTCATCGAAACGGCTAAGAGAGGATGACCAAGAGTCAGTTAAGAGAGCAAGAAGATCGCCAGTAGAACGCCCCTTACGGAACCCATACTGGCGATCAGATAGAAGGTTAGAAGTGGGAAGGTGCTTTTGAATCTTCCGGTTAAGGATTGATTCAAAAGCTTTAGATAGACAAGAAAGTAAAGCTATAGGGCGGTAGTTTGAGTTACTGGAACGGTCACCCTTCTTAGGCTCTGGCTGTACGAAGGCGTACTTCCAGCAGGAAGGAAACGTAGATGTTGATAGGCAGAGACGAACTAGTTTGACCAGGCAGGGTGTCAGCACGGAAGCACAGTTTTTAAGGACAATAGGAGGCACTCCATCAGGTCCATAAGCCTTCTGAGAGTTGAGCCCAGTTGAGCCCATTAGGAAGAATCTTAATAATAGGCATAAAGAAGTCAGAGGGGGGATGGGTAGGAGGAATATGCCCAGAATCGTCCTGGGTGGAGTTCTTACAGAAAGTTTGAGCGAAAAGTTCAGCCTTAGAGACAGATGAGACGGCAGTGCTGCCGTCAGGGTTAAGGAGAGGAGGGAAAGAGGAAAAAGTGAAATTGGAGGAGATATTTTTGGATAGATGCCAGAAGTCATGGGAAGAATTAGAGAAAGCAAGGTGTTGACATTTTCTATGGATGAAGGAGTTTTTGGTAAGTCGGAGAATAGATATGGCATGATTCCTGGCAGAAATATAAAGATGATGGTTACCAGGAGTGCGAAGGCTCTGGAACCTTTTGTGAGCTACCTCTCTATCTTTAATAGCAAGAAAACAAGCATGATTAAACCAAGGAATTTATGCCTCCATTCCAGAGACAATCACCTCTGTGATGCGTTGGGCACACACAGAGGGGTCTCCCTCCTGGAAGCAGTAATCATTCCACGGGAAATCTGAAAACTACATCCTCAGGTCGTCCCACCGAGCTGAAGCAAAATGCCAGAAGCATCGCCTCTTCGGTGGGTCCAGAGGATGTACAGGAGTGATAGGACAGGATACAGGTATAAGGTTGTGATCGGAGGAGCCCAACGGAGAGAACAGTTTGACAGAGTAAACAGAAGGGTTAGAGGTAAGGAAGAGGTCTCGTATGTTGGGCCTGTCTCCATGACGGTCGTGGATACATGTAGTGAGCTGAACCAACTACTCTAGATCGTTGAGGAGAACAAAGTTATATGCTTGTTCACCAGGCTGGTCAGTAAAAGAGAATGAAAGCCAAATCTGGTGGTGAACATTGAAATCTCCCAAGATGGAGATTTTAGCGAAGGGAGTGGGTCAAGATGTGCTCCACTTTAGAGTCCATATAGTCAAAGAATTTTACATAGTCAGTAGAGTTAGGTGAGAGATAAACAGCACAGATGTATTTAGTGATAGAATGACAATGAAGTCTTAGCCAGATGGTGGAAAATTCAGAAGAGTCAAGGTCGTGGGCACGAGAACAAGTGATGTCGTTGCGCACGTAGACGCAACATCCAGCTTTGGATTGAAATTTAAGATAGAGATAGTAGGAGGGAACAGAATAGAGATTGTTGCCAGTAGCTACAGAAACCTGTGTTTCGGTGAGGAAGAGAAGGTGAGGTTTAGAGGAGGAGAGATGGTGTTCCACAGAATGAAAATTAGAACGAAGACCGCGAATGTTGCAGAAATTGAGAAGAGAAAGGCTCGAGGAGTTATCAAGGCACCTCTCAGATCGGCAGCCAGAAGGGGAGTCCTCCCTGGGGGAATTTATGGTCCCCCTTTCAGGCGGGGACTCCGAGGCACTGTTGTTGAACGCCATTTTGAATTTTGAATTTTGGGAAAAGGTGTGTGTGTTGTGTGAATGTAGTGTGGTGTAGAAAGAGAGAGGATCTGTCTTTAGAGAGCATGCTGAACTACTCTCTGGTGTAAATGAGACAATAGGGAAACGGCTACTGAGGTAATGGGAAGGGTCTTTGGAGGGCTTGAGCACCCTCCTCACTTCCCATATATACCTCACCGGGAGTGGCTGGCGCCCGTTCGGTAGGTGTCTTCCTACCTACTCCAGCTACTAGAATAGGGGATAGGTGATTGGAAGATTGTGTCGAGTGAATAGGTGGAGAAATTAAGTTTTTGAGGCGTTGAATTACACCAAGTTCTTTTTCCTCCAATCGGAAATGATAGCAAGGTCTGAGATAAAGCTTTCTGCGGCCTCCAGCCTGGAATCATATAGTCCCTGTTGGGTGGGTCTTCTATCAAAAGAAGTTGAGTAATGTAGAGTAGAGTCATCGGCGTACGAATCGATTTGAGAGTTCGTTTAGGAAAGTAGATCATATATGAACAACAGAAAGAGAGTGGGAGATAGGACACAGCCCTGCGGGACACCACTGCTAATAGGTTTAGAGGATGAACAGTGACTGTCTACCACAGCAGAGATAGACCAGACAGAAAGAAATCTGGAGATAAAGGTACAGAAAGAAGAGTAGAATCCATAGGAGGATAGTTAGGAAAGCAAAGATTTGTGCAAGAACCTATTAATTTGACATGTCTAGCGCAACAGCAAAATTTCAGCGAAACGGCTAAGGGGGGATGACCAAGAGTCAGTTAAGAATGAAAGAAAAATCACCAGTAGAACGTCCCTTGTGGAACCCATATTGCGATCAGAGTGGAGGTTAGAAGTGGATAGATGCTTAAGAATTTTCCGGTTAAGGACTGTCAAAAGCTTTAGAGTTTAGATAGACAAGAAAGTAAAGCTATAGGACGGTAGTTTGAGGGATTAGAGCGGTCACCCTTCTTAGGCACAGGCTGTATGTAGGCGTACTTCCAGCAGGAAGGAAAGGTAGATGTAGACAAGCAGAAACGAAAGAGTTTGACCATGCAGGGTGTCAGCACGGATTCACTGTTTTTTAAGGATAATAGGAGGCACTCCATTAGTTTCATAAGCCTTATGAGGAATTTGGCCAGAGAGGGCATAGAAAACATAATTCCTAAAAATCTTAATAACAGTCATAAAGGAGTCAGAGGTGGGATGAGAAGGAGGAATATGCCCTGAATCGTCCAGATTGGAGTTTTTAGAGAAAGTTTGAGCGAAGAGTTCAGACTTAGAGACAGATGAGACGGCATTGCTGGCGTCAGAAATAACGAAAGGAGGGAAAGGTGAAGAAATGAAATTGGACGATACATTTTGGGCTAGGTACCAGAAGTCCCTGTAAGATTTAGAAAAAAAAATGTTGCGGGAATTTCTATTTATGAAAGAGTTTCTGGTAAGTAGGAGGATAGATTTGGCACGCTTCCGGGCGGAAATGTAAAGATCATGATTAGCAGGAGTGCGAATGCTCTGGTACCTATAGTGAACTGCCTCTCTATCTTTAAAGCACGAGAACAAGCGTGATTGAACCAAGGTTTTTTACCATGAGAAGTAGAGAAAGTACGTGGAATGTGTGCCTCCCTTCCAGAGATCTAGTGATATGCTAGGCACACACAGCGGGGTCTCTCCTAAAAGCAGTAATCATTCCACGGGAAATCGGAAAAGTACATTTTCATGTCGTCCAACCGAGCTGAAGCAACATGCCAGAAGCATTGCCTCTTTGGTGGGTCCTGAGTCTGTAAAGGAGCAATAGGACAGATGGCTGGCTGACTGGCTAGTTGAAACCGCCATCGCTGACGAAATGATTTAGAGTGCAGTGTCGCCGCCGCTTCTGAGGCGAAAAGCAGCTGGGAGCCTCACCTTACAGCTTCGAGGTGTGCGTGTGTGTGTGTGTGTGTGGGGGGGGGGGGGGTTGCGGGGAGGGGGGGGTGGACTCCGGGAATTACGTTACAGGACTGGGTAATGTTGTTTCCACCCGATGTTGGGAACTCCTGTTAAGCCCCGATGATATATATATATATATATATATATATATATATATATATATATATATATATATATATATATATATATATATATATATCAGTGCTGGGCACTTGCGATACTTTTTGCGGTACTGCGGTAGTACCGCACTACCAAACCGGTACCGCAGTACCGCAGAGGATTGCTGAAAGTACCGGAGTACCGGTACCGCGTTCAAATTTCCTGCGGTACTTTTCGCGGTACCAGCAAACACTTTAAATAAAAATATTGATGATAATAACTAATGAATGAATAAATATGTAAATAAAAATAAACAATACCACTGTTTGAGGGGGCAAGGGGGGTGGGGGCACCTGACCCACCAGACAGACAGACAGACAGTCGGACATACGCACAGACACCGTGGGAAAGAGGGGAGGCACTTTCACTGAAAGGATAGGTACAGTCGTGGGACACAAGTGATGGCACAGTTTCCAAAATGTTTCGGACGCCGCTAGCGAAAGACGGCAACTATCCAGCAGAACTACATTCGAGTTATATGTGACGTATGTGTGTGGGGGGGGGGGGGGGAGGTGTTCACGAATCAAAGAGTGGGTGTGGGTGTGAGAGAGATATTATTTAAGGATTTTTCTTACGAAACTGTGAGCATCAACTGCACGACGATTGTTTCTTTAAGAAAAATATGTTATGAATGCTCTTGTTTTCACTAGTGCACGATCTGTAATAAGATTTTTGCATTCCATAAGCTAAATATTTGCTTGGCTTTGGTCATCAGTGTGTATTCTGGAGAGAGAGAGAGAGAGAGAGAGAGAGAGAGAGAGAGAGAGAGAGAGAGAGAGAGATGAATTTCTCTTAAGATAAAAAGTTACTGCAAAATAATAGCCTAGTTTTCTTAAATGCATAATAATAACTTAGTATTCGTAAATGCAAAGTAATAGCCTAGTTTCATTAATGCAAACAAATCGTTTAATATTCTTAAATGCAAAATAATAGCTTTGTATTTCAGTTCAATGCTTAATAGCCTACTAGTTTCCTAAATGCGCCGCCTGGCATGGTCGATGACGTCATTGCATAACATCGTCAAGCGAGAGTTAAATGGTGGTATCATTATATATTTTTAGACCATATCAGAATATTTGTGCACGTTATCAATGTTTTCGTCGTATTTTCTTAGCGAGGACGTTGCAGGAATGAATACAACATTTATTCATATGCATAATAGCGTTGTAAACAACTTTAGCTGTCCCTGACTAAATTTGAACGAAATGTAAAGAGACATTTTCGTCCGCGAATTTAAAACTTGTTATCAGTGTGCACAACTGACAAATTCATATATAATAAATTATGGAGAGTGTATATGTAGTGACATATCTGAACATTAGCTTCTTTCCATGCGGTATAGATATTTTAAAGTCGGGGCCGGTGAACGAAACTCAGTGGACAGTGTGTCAACACTTGTGTCCCACGATTGTACCTATTGTTAATTAAAAGGATGTGCTTTTTCATCGGAGGGAGGTTGGAACCAGGCTTTTTTCACCTCTGCTTTTCTAGGAGGAACCATACTTGTTTCTAACATTAATCAACACTTCATAACTCCTATAGTACGTTAAATCAATTCATCTTTAGTTGCGTGCGCGCCGATTATCTCGCTATAACTGGCAACAGTTAAAGAAGGGGGAGAGAGACACGTTACTAACGTGTACCGTGCTAACGCTGACGGACTTAGAACGTGTAACGTTCTAAAGGTGGCGTCACACTGGACCAAATCTGGCGAGCACGATCTTTTGCGGGCAGCTTTTGCTGGAGGGATGGCTTGCTCCCGAGCTTTTGCTCCTGCGTTTAGCTCGCCGCTTGAACGGGGAGCAGCTCGGCGAGCCGCAAGCAGGCAGTCAAATGAGCTCTTTGGTGCACCGATATGTGAAAAATATATATTACCTAGTCTCGAATCCGTATACCCATGATATTAGAAAACTTATTCACATAATCCTTTTATGTTTGACGGTGTTTGTAATATTTTATAATGTTGAGAAAAGTAGTGTTGGATTTTATTTTGATTTCCAAGACCAAGACCAAGACCAAGACCGCCCAGGCCAGCTGATATAAACACTCGCCATGGCCACCTCTCCTCGTTCAAAAGTTCACTTGTCCTCCTTCATTGTACACCCTTTGATAGCAAGAGTCAGGGACCATCCCGAGTTATGGGACCACAGCCATCCAGATTTCTGTAAGTCAACGCTGAAGAAAGTTATGATGTTATGATGTTGTACACATCATGGGTCTCCCTCCCTTCTCTTCAGCCATGACCGAACCCAGACTCGTCGTTTCTTCTTCTGAGCTCATTGAATAACGGCAAGTAATGCCGTCACAGCTGCACACTTGGCCGTAATGCGAAGCGTAGGTGTAGTAGGCACCATGGTTGAGGCTTTGTTTACAATGTTGCGCGCCGCTCGCTCCTCGCCGCTCGTCAGTGTGACGACAACAGTGACTTGCTCGCGAGCAAAAGCTGCCAGCAAGAGCTCGTGCTCGCCAGATTTGGGTCCAGTGTGACGCCAGCTTAACTCTAAGTCCGGGCTCAGCTTCACTACTTGCAGGTTGGTGAAAATCTTGCTCCTAGGAAATAATCTATTAAATAATTACCTGTATATATTATTGTTATCTACAACATTATTATGTTCCTTATTCCAGGCACATCTTTCCCACTGGATAGTTTCCACCTAATCTCATATACACTACATGTGTATTACCTAGTAAATAAAAACAAATTAAACTGTGATTTTTGGCGTTTATTTTTATTTTTTATTTTTTTTTAATTTTTTTTTTACATATAGGTGTTTTTGGTAATTGGTGTCGCAGAGCTGTTTTTTTTTTCTTTTTTAAGTGCTGCTTTAGAAACCAGGTACCGCAGTACCGCGGAACGCAACCGGGGGGGGGCGGGAAAAGTACCGGAGTACCACGGAACGCAGTAAGCATGCTGAGGTACCGCAGTACCGCGTAACGCAACCTCAAACTTTTGATACCGCGCCCACCACTGATATATATATATATATATATATATATATATATATATATATATATATATATATATATATATATATATATATATATATATATATATATATATATATATATATATATATATATATATATATATATATATATATATATATATATATATATATATATATATATATATATATATATATATATATATATATATATATATATATATTACAACAAAGGAGACAGTTCAAGGGCAACAAAGTGTAGAAAAAAAGCCCGCTACTTGCAGCTCCCACAACATACAAAAGTAAAGAGTGACCAAAAGAGAGCTTATTTTCGGGTGGAGAGGTGTCTTGGTACACTCTTTTTGAAAGAGGTCAAGTCATAGGCAAGAGAAAATAGAGACGAAGGAAAG